>NC_071669.1:4633214-4934642 GCF_028554725.1 Zeugodacus cucurbitae
CTTGGTGTTATTGGTGCATGAACTCGCGACTCGCGCGCGCAACAAATTTAGTGCCACCAAACGAGGCGCGAGCGCTACCAAAAGTTAAGCGTACGCTGTTTTAACTTTTAAACGACCGAAAAATATGAGCAAACATAAATTGAAATTATGACAGTGAAAACTAACATTTGCACGCCGACAAGTAGACGTACCACGCCACACCACAAACTCCACAGCGCCAACGCCAGCGACAGCAGCCGATCTTGACTGATTGACGTACATTGCGGCGCGCTCGTACGTCGCGGTAGCGCCGCTGGCGTTTACTTATTGTCACTAATTACCTTGGTGTAATTAAATCGGCAACGCTAGCCCGAAAAACAGGATCACTTCTAACCAGTCACTGGACCTCGCTGGTGCAACATCTCCACATGGCAGCTCAACGTCAGCTTGTCGCGCTTTGTTGGCAGCTTTGCGGTTGGCGCATCTTTGGCGGCTGTTTCTAGTGTATGGTCGTTTTCATTACAAGCTGACAGTTGCTGGTCAATGAAAAACCAGGTGAAGCCGACAAATTATTTCTAATTATCATTGGATTTTCCGTTGTTACATATTGTAAGCGAGATTGATAAGCGTGTACAATTACTAGTGAGAAACCTGTTCTTTAAATCACATGCTTCGTAAATTTTGATAGCAAATATGTGATAATGACCTAGGAATCTGGAAATTATAGCATTTAGTGTAGCAGAGGTTGCGTAAGAAAAGAACTCAAACCAAAGGAATGCAGTTATTCTGGAAATCCATCGTAGATCTATTAGTAAATAAGTGTCTTCTTCTATTTAATTGTCGTAAGTTTTCGATAATATCTGATTAATAGAGAGTTTTACAAGTAGAGAGCGGAGTACCTTACTTTTGTAGTAAAGAACAGCAAAGTAAAAATCTTGGCGTTATCTGAAGATCTCTTCAACCATTGAAGACGATAAAAGAATTCCTGGGGAAGAAAGGTGAACTTCTCGTCTTTATCTGGAGATCTCTTGAACTATTGAAGACGACATAATAATTCCTCGAGAACTCCTGGCTATTTCTGAGGATCTCTTGAACTACTGTAGACGACATAAGAATTCCTGGAGAAGAAGTGAACTACATGGCTTTATCTGAATATCTCTTGAACTATTGTAGACGGCAGGAGATTTTCTGGAGAACTTCTCGGCTTTATCTGAGGATCTCTGAACTATTGTAGACGACATAAGAATTCCTGGAGAACTTCTTGCCTTTATCTGAAGATATTTTAAACTATTGTAGTCGTCAGAAGAATTCCTGGAGACCTTCTTGGATTTATCTGAAGGTCTTTTAAACTATTGTAGACGATATAATAATTCCTCGAGAACTTCTTGGCTTTATCTGAGGGTCTCTGAACTATTGTAGACGACATAAGAATTCCTGGAGAAGAAAAGTGAACTTCACGGCTTTATTTGAGGGTCTCTGAACTATTGTAGACGACATAAGAATTCCTGAAGAAGAAAAATTATCTTCTTGGCTTTATCTGAGGATCTTTTGAACTACTGAATAAGTCAAATGAATTTCTCGAGAAGTTATCGGCAGAATTTTTAGCTAAGAAGTATAAAATTGTTAATATACAGCTTTTTTTCAAGACCCGATAGTTCAGATCTCGAAAGATATCAGTTTCATAAGGATTCATGAAATATCCGGGTTTTGTACTAACACTAAAGGTGAAATATATTGCATATGAATAAAACCTGAAAGAATTATCTATTTGTCTTAGAATAATATGAAGCTTGAAGCACGTTTATAAGAATATTCTCTTTAATTTCAAGAATTAGAACTTAAATGTAGAATTTGTCTTAGTAAGAAGGGTGATTAAGCACATTACAGAGTACCTTCTAAGTGTCTTTTATAATTTTGTGCTTCAGAACTACTCCAAGTTTCTTATTTTAAGTACTAAGAACTTAAAAAGTATACCCCAGCGAGGTCTTTCTGGCCCGTGGTGAATTGAAGGCGTTCCTTCCAGCTGCTGTCGCTTAGAAAGGCTCATCTCGCCGCATTCATTGGTGTACTTACTATTTATTGTCCAATAGGCATACATGCGGTGATGTTAGGCATTAAGCCAGACGCTAGTTGCCAAATCTGCTTGGAGGAAAGCGAAGAGGGATCATCCAAGCACTTCCTCTTTAATGTCCAGCATTCGCCAGATTAGGTGAAAATACCACGGTAGATACAACTTCGGCGAACCCAACGAAGCGACTGGAATCGACTTTAGCCGACTTATAATAGAGTCCAAGCGCTTTTTCGAATCATAAGGGTCTTGTAGATCCTCAGATAAAGTCCGGAGTATCTGGATGTCATAGAGGATAGTCGAAGTTGTATATTGGAGACTCTCTGCAGTTGCGAAGATCTACCCCTTGACCTAACCTAACCCTAACCTCAAACTTCGCACTCGATATTAAAGAGAGTTTCATCGAAAAACAAAAATCGTGCCGATGAAAATCAAACCAACCTTTGACCTCATACAAACCCCACACACGCGCTCTTCCACATTAAATCAAAGTAAACTCACCATAAATGTGCATTCAAGGTAATCCAATGTATTCACCCACAAATAAAGTGATTATGAAAAATGCAAAAGAACTCCTACAAGACAACAGGAGTAGCAGCAACAAAAACAACAATAACAATCAATTGCAAAAACAAATTTCACTAAATCGTGTTTGATGCTTTTGATGTTGCAACAAGTCACAATTGCAACCAGTTCTCCGATCTTCTTGTTGCTCGCATAAATGTAAACATTTTGCATTTACGCCAACTCGGTTGTTTACATATGGCATACTGGATGGAGGCAAACGCCAATACAAGCAACGAGAAAGTCCCCTTGCATAGACGAAGCGGACGCATTGTGGCCGCAGCGTGTAAAAGGCAACAGTGGAGTCATTTTGACGAGGCACGACACGACACAACAAAGAAGAAAACGGCACGACGAAAGGAGTTAAAGTAAACAGTAAAGTGAATGAGGTACACAGGAAAGGAAAGGCAAGAAAAGGAAGTACGTAGTGGAGGTGTGTGTGAAGCGCGGGTGTGTGCCATGTGACTTACCTGGCTGTTTCTATACACAGTTGCATAGAAATATCCATTGAGGCACTGGGCACTGGGCACAGTCAAAGTCGCACTTACGTACTTTGTTTACACAGCATTACTTCGTGCTGGCTGGATACGCCCGTCCATTTGTGCTTGTTACTTTATGTGTAAATATGCATATGCCGCCAACAATATGCGTAACTGTGTCTTAAAAACTAAACGCCCTTGACCGTCGTTGTGCCAACATCAGAACACTACATATATCCATTGTATATCCATATATGTATCTTCGTCGCTTTTTCCTTTGTTTTCGCGAAAGCAGCTGCAAAAATAAACTCACCACAAGAAGACACATGCAGCTAAAAGTACACACAGTGAATGTGTGAGCAAAAACCGTAGAAAAAAGATTTCGAAAAAGGCAAAAGCAAAGTCAAAGGAAACAATACGAAAAAGTGCTCGTGCAGCGTAAAGGCATGCGTGTGCGTTCTATTTATGGTTTCTATATAGCTACGAGTAGTGAGAGGTCGGATATTTTTAAGTATTTATTAAAGTTGCCAAGATAAATCTGTATATGAATTTCTTAAAAATGAAATCTTAGCTCTTTAAGCTGCAATAAGGATACACATACCCACACCTTCTCATAATTTCTTCAAATTTAAAAGCCCTTAATGAGGTTTGGTTTCGTGGGTCCATGAAGAAAGCCTTCTTTCATCATGTCACATCGGAGCTTCACACATACTCCATCTTTTTTGCAGTAGATCCACAAATCCTCAGGGATTGACTATAAAAAGAAGAACGGGCTTGTAGGTACCACTACTGGCTGCAATTGCAGGGACTTCACCCACTCCAACATTGTTTCTTGGAGGCTACAACCAGAAAAGGTTTAACCAATTGATCGTGCTGCCTAGAAACAATCTGAGAGAAATAGTGGCACTATACCCTGAGATCATCTGCACAAAATGGGGATCTTCTCAACAGATCAAAGTCGATTCTGCGATCTGGGACCTGAAACACCTGAGCATCTACGCCTTAATTGCCATTCGATTGCGAGGAAAAGGAGTCAGAGAATAGGGGCCCTTTATCCCTCAAGAGAATGTATCACGTCCATTAGCACGAGAACACTAATAAGCTTTATTGACTTGACGGTGAAAAGGTTTAACCAATTAATCGTGCTCCGTAGAAACAATCTGAGAGAAATAGTGGTACTATACCCTGAGATCATTTGCACAAAATGGGGATCTGCTCAACACATCAAAGTCGATTCTGCGACCTGGAACCTGAAACAGCATTTACGCCTTGATTGCCAAGGAAAAAGAGTCAGAGGATAGAGGCTCTTTATCCCTCAAGAGAATGTATCAAGTCCTTTAGCATGGGAACACTACTAAGCTTTCTTGACTTGACGGAGAAAAGGTTTAATCAATTGATCGTGCTCCCTAAAAACAATCTGAGAAAAATAGTGGCACTATACTCTGAGATCATCTGCACAAAATGGGGAATTGCTCGTCAGATTAATTTCGATTCTGCGACCTGTAACCTGAAACGCCTGAGCATCTACGCCTTGATTGCCATTCGATTGTAAGGAAAAGGAGTCGGAGGATAGGGGCCCTTTATCCCTCAAGAGAATGTATCACGTCCATTAGCACGGGAACACTACTAAGCTTTCTTGACTTGACGGAGGTAAATGAAATACTGTGATAAGTAGCGAGGTCTCGATAAATCATAGGTCACAGTGCGGTCCACCCAATATTAATATTATCTAAATCTAAATAGGTTCTCCAAAAAACTTTCTACAAAACGATATGATTTTTAGTCGGCATAGTCTTTTACCTCAACAATCCTTCGGCTACCTATTCTTCAAAGTATTTTCGTCCCCTTCTGAGTCAAATATTGGAAAATTTTGAAGTCATCGGAAGAAAAAAGTATTCCTTAACCATATATAATATAACAGACTTCGACGCTGGTTCCTTCCAGTTATTCTCATATTAATATTCGGATTGCTGAACTCAATACCTCCTTCCGATGGATGTATATATATTTGCGTCTAATCCACATCTTATTCAATTCATATTATAAATTTGGTACTTCTACTCGTATTCAGAGTTTGCTATAAGGAAAAGTTTCCTATATAAAATAGTTTTGTACAAGGTCTGAAGTTCATTTATTAACTTTCTAAATGCCCTCAACGTCATTGTCTCAATGTCTTCGATAATTCCACAGCCCAAACGAATGCCAGATAAACTTCGCTCCGAAAGTCCTACATACTCCTTTGATGAGAAAATTCTAAGCAATGTCAAAGTTCAAATTTCTTCTCACTGCTTTCTGCGAACACTTTGTGACTAAAAATAAACTGTTTTATAATATAGATTTTGTGGAGTAAAGAGAGAATATTCAATTGTCAATAACTCTCCAATTTCATTCGAAGTTCAAAAGCCTCTAATCTATCCACTAATAAATCTCACAGTCCCATTTAACCTTAAAGGTCTCAATAAAACGAAATGAGTCAATTCCCAACTCTGCATTCACAACATTATTCATTCTCCTTACTAACATCATTCCTTCGCTTTTTTGCTTTTTTTCTTTGCGGTGATGGCAAATCACTTGCGCTTTTTGATCAGCTGCGTGAGCACACATACAAAACCCAAAAAAACTGAAACTATACACATCCAACTCGAAAGCCAAATAGCACAAAAAAATGGAAATATTCCATAAATAAAAACTACTCACTTAAACCTGGAGCACACACAAAGCAAGAAAAAAACCGCAGCTAAACATGACTAGAATGTGATTGGAAGATTGCGAAAAGCGAAAAAGTGACGAAGAAATTGAAAGAACACACAAATTTAAAGTACGAAACAGAAAAAAAAAACTCGTTAAACGAGCAGAAAAACGCAAAGAACGACGCTTGTGGTGTGGAGACCACGTAAAACCCCAGCGAAGGTGGAAGTACTCAAGTCAAGAAAAAAAATGTTGAAAAAACCGCAAAGATTTCGCTTCAACGCAGCTGACTGAGAATTACACGGCCGTCGGCACTGGAGGCGATTCGCCAACTTTGCAAATGATGGGGCACAACAACAACAGCACACTTAAGTTTATAAAAAGTGTAAGGGACGGCCGGGACAGCGGCTGGCAGGCATTCGTCTAACTTAGCGCGTGTAGATCAGGACAGTGTGCTCTGCGGAGACACTGCTATGGCAGTGAAGTTAAGGCATCAAGCAAACAGTTCGGTTGGCGGTGGCGACACGCTTTGTCACTGTCAAAGTGACAGCGCGTCGGGCTTCCCGTTTACGCCCACGCGCGCTCACGCTTCCAACTTCAGCTCACGCTCATTAAAGCACACAAAGCGGAGCAGAGCAACGCAGAGCTGAAAGCAGGCGGATGGCAAACGAATGGTGGAGCTAAAATGCTTGATGCGTTGTTATAAAAAGAAAACACATAAATAAATTAAAATGAGGAAACAAATTCTGTAAAGGAATAATCAGCAAAGCGCAAAAAATTATGCAGGCACAAAACGAACTCTGGAGGCGGGTAACCGCAGCAAATGAGTTGCCACATTACTGATGTGCATATTAATGGCGAATTTGGTTTTTATGTATATCGTATCTGCTCTTGAGAGTAAAAGGAATGCGTTGCTCTTTAAATTAAATTGAAGTCAATTTTAGACTATTGTTTTCGTCGGGTGTAAAAAATAAGTGGAGCGGAATTTGATACGTTTTGAAGAAAGGAAATACTTTTGGCCAAATTTTATATTCATGGTTTATGGAATCATTTGAGGGAACTTTCTTTAATAGGATAACTAGTGTAGTATATATAGATATCCTCAAATCCTTAATGTTACCGAGACTCCCCGAGAGAGAATTCTAAACTCGTTAAAGAATAGGTATCTGATGAAAGATCACTTTTGCTATTATTTAAGATCACTAAAACAAGATCCACAAAGGAAAATTAATCTAAGAACATATTTTTTTTGTTGATAGATACCGATGATGAACAACATTTGATTTTAAAAAATGTTGCTGTCAACATTACTACTTTAGAACCCTTAAATTTCTTAAAACTTGAATACACAAATAATATTTATATTAAATATAAGCATAGAAAGATCTCTCTTGAGCACCTCAAATTTAGCAACATGTTGCGCAACGTGGAAAAATTGCTAGCAACAAAAAACTCGTTTTTCATAAAAAAATTTACGTTATTTACGATAGAGGTCCATATTGTGTTGATAAGTTTTAATTTACATTGTTATGTATTTATGTTTTAATACTATATAAAAAGCAAATCAAAAAAAGTCGGGCAACAATGTTGCGCAACATGAAAATGTTGCTAGCAAAAAATTGTCTTCATGGAAAATTTCGCGGAATCTTTACACAACATTTGTAATCAAAAATGTTGCTAGCAACATTAATACTTTAAAACCCTTCAAATTCAACTTTATTAAACAATTTGCATTGACAATGTATGTATGGCCTCCAAACTCGATGGAGATCCATATTGTACCGACAAGTTTTAATATAAAAAAATATTTTTATTAAATATAACATAGAAAAATCTGTTTAGAGCAATTAAAATCTAGCAACAATGTTGCGCAACTTTTTGAAAAGTTGCTAGCAACTAATTGCCTACATAGAAAATTCGCTTTTTATGCAAAATCTTTACACAAGATTTGTGTTCAAAAATGTTGCTAGCAACATAAATACCTTAAAACCCTTCAATTTCAACAATTTGCATGGATTATGAATGGCCTCCAAGCTCGATGGAAGTCAATACAAATAAATATTTTAGCTGTATAGACCTACTCGAATCAAGCAACAATGTTGCGCAACATAGAAAAGTTGCAAGCAACAAAATTTTTCCATAGAAAATTAATTTTTATACAGATTCTATGCATAAAATTTGCAATCCAAAAAAGTTGCTAGCAACACTTATACTCTAAAACGCTTAAAATCCTCAAATTTTAACTAAAGCATGAAATTAACTTGAACTATGACTACCATACTCAATGGATATGTTGACAAATTTTAATATAAAACAATTTGTTTATAAAATATAGCATAAAAACATCATTTGAGTACCACAAATCCAGCAACAATGTTGGGCAACATTTTGAAAAGTTGCTAGCAACAAAATTTCTCCTTCTCGAAAAATCTGTTTTCGTGTTAAATCCTAAATTTGGAATCACTGGCAACATCTATCCGCATTTTCAAGAATTAAAACAGCAAATAACAATGTTGCGCAACATTTTGAAAAGTTGCCAGCAACAAAATATCTCCACCGAAAATTCGTTTTTCATGCAAAATCTTTAAAATTTTGTTTCATATTAACCAGCTGGCAACATCTGCACGAGCAAATACTTAAGCAACAAAAATAAATATAGCAACACAGTCAAAGGACCTTAGCTGCAGAAGAAAAAGAGTGCAGCTACAACTTAAACAAGCAAGAGTTGTTGCACTGCACACATTTTTTATTGAAATTTACCACATTTATTTGCAGTGCCACACACAGACACAAGCTCAACCCTTTTTTTTATAGAAATGCATGTTTCTATACATTTGTATGTTTATATACATTTATATGTTTATAAACATGTGCTTCTACGGTTTTTTATAGCAACACACCTTTTTTCGCTATTGGTTTAGGCAAGTATGCCAGTGCACCAGCGTTTGTTATTAAGCACATTGCAGTTTATTTTCACTACTAAAATATCGTTGCACGAATATCGCATGAACACCGACGCTGACTGTAGGTGTATGCGTGCTGCAGTAACGACGGCCTGCATTTTATTGTTGTTTACTGCATTCCAGGCGCCGCCAACGACGACGACGACTTGGCTGGCGACAGTTTGTTGTTTTTGTCGTGTTTTATCGCCGCTTTTATTGTTGTTGTTGTTGGCAGTACTAGTTGTAGCGTTGACGGTGATATCCTTGAACGAGATCATCAATCTTTTTTTTTTGCTCAGCGCACAACAACAAACAACTCGACTTGCTTTGTAGACTTTTTATGGCCGTTTCCTCACTTTGACCCTTCTTTCTACAGTTTGTCTTAGTTTCTTTTTCTTCTTTTTTGCGCCGCGTTGGTCCACTTCGCTCGACCACGTCCACCAACTCCTGCCGCCACCTACACCTCCACACACATTTGCCCTTAATGCCCTTTTTTCAAAGCATCATTTTTTCAGCTGTTACACCTTCGCCGTTCGCCTGTTTGTGTAAAGTGGCTTTCTTTTTATGGTTTTTATATGCCTTCGTCTGTCTTTTTTTTCGTCCATACACTTTCAGCGTTTCTTTCAGGCACAATGGAGAGGTCTTGTTGGTTTTTGTTGTTTCTTTCTTTATTTTGTGTTGCTGGCGCATTTTTCATGATTTCTCTTTGTTTTCACACCAGTTTCGCGCATTCAGTGTGCCTGCATCGGCTTTTGGCTCCTTGGCGAAATTTCCACCTCCTTCTTCCACTGACGTCCCTTTGCGTTTGCTCGTGCTTAACTTCTTTGCTGTTGGCTTTTGTAGTATTTGCTCAGTTGCTGCTTTTCCAAGTATTGTTTGCATAGTAATTGTTGGTTTTAGGCTTGTTGTTGCTGTTGCTGCTGCAGCATGCAATGACCTCGAACTTGCCCCCAAATGTGGCGGGTGTGAGTTTATGCACATTTGCCTGCATTTCCATTTGGTTTGTCTTCGTTTTTTGTTTTCTTTCTCTTTTTGCATTCGTTTTTTATTGCCACCTTCGCGGCTGGTTCTTTGTGTTAGTGTGACAGTGCAAAATTGCTTTGTTGCTCGCCCAGGCTGATTTAAATATTTAGGTTCAACGAGTTCACGTTGTGAAAAGTCCATTAAAGCACTGTGTAACGAAAACGATTTTGTTTTACGTTTGGAGTTTTCTTTATTCCTGAATGAGTTTATTACTAAGGAGTCTAATCTTTAACATGGAAATTGTGCGATTTAACCATTCTTGTAGAGATATAAGCAATCTAAGCTCTACAGACTCTCATTAGAGATGAGATTCGAAGTACCTTAAGATGACTCATATTGAAATGTTGCTTCGAATGAGGAAGGAAAAGATTGATGGAAGACATTAGTCTTATAAAAAAACGATGAAAGGTTTCCAAAGTCCGGATCATACTTGGATTGTCAAAAACAGTCCTTATAGGTAATATTACCTTATTGGTCGTCTTCTTCCAAGCAGCTTAACCTTACAGCCTGATAGATTAGATTGGGTGATGACCAGTTAAGCTAGGGAAAGGCTAACCGTAAAGAAATTTTCGCTTTCTGATGGATACATAAGCAATAAAATCTCTACACACACTCAATCTATTATTGACACGAGGTTCGTAAACGAATTCGAAGACCTGACTAAAATAATTTGAAAAGCTTTTCATTAAGATGACTCATACTGAGATGACATATTGAAAGAGGGTGAATAATATTCATGGAAGTAATGTCTTATATAAAAGAAGTTGATACTAAATAGTTGGGTTTGATCCTATAGCCTATCTTCAAGATCCGGATCATACTTAGACTGCTAAAGATAGTCCTTTGTAAAGTCAACCTCTTATAAATAGTTAATAGTAATTCTACCTCGTCTTCTTATGCATCTTCATACTTGTGCTGCTAAAGATAGTCATTGTAAAGTCAACCTCTTATAAATAGTTAATAGTGATTCTACCTCGTCTTCTCCCAAGCAACTTTTACAACTGATCTCCCGATTTTTAACCTTAATGGATTGGCTAATGACCAGTTAGCAGCATACAGCTAGGGATAGGCTAACCATGAAGAAATTTACCCTTTCTGATATAGACATAAGCAATCTAAGACACTCTATACATTCTCACTCAAAATAGTTCTATTATTGACCCGAAGTACGTGAATCAATTGGAATAACTAATTAAAATATGTCAAAAAGCTTTCCATTGGTGTGTCTTGAATGAAAGAGGAGAAGATTGATGGAAGTAATGTCTTATAAAACATAAGATGTTAAGGAATACCAGGATAAGATTCTATAGCTCATCTCCAATATCCGAATCATACTTGTACTGTTAAATACAGTCCTTTGTAGAGTCAGTCAAGTCACTTATCATTGCCGTCCTGCTTTATGGTGCGGAAGCTTGGACGATGTCAACATCAGATGAGTCGACACTATGAGTTTTCGAGAGGAAAATTTTGCGCAATATTTATGGTCCTCAGAACATTGGCAACGGCGAATACCGCAGGCGATGGAACGATGAGCTGTACGAGTTATACGGCGACATTGACATAGTTCAGCGAATAAAGACAGCGGCTACGCTAGCTAGGTCATGTTGTCCGAATGGACGAAAACACTCCAGCTCTGGGGAAGGCCTCCACTCCGTTGGAGGGACCAGGTGGAGAGCGACCTGGTTACACTTGGAATCTGTAACTGGCGCCGAACTGCGAAGGAGAGAGAAGAGTGGCGCGCTCTCATCGATTCGGCTATAACCGGCTAAACGGTTGAACGCCAATAACATAGAATGACCTGTAAAGTCGTATACATCTAGGTAAATGCTAACCATGAAGAAATTTACTTTTCTAATGGAAATCAACTAAGGGCAAATAAGGCTCTACATACTCTCATTATATTATTCACCCGAAAAAGGATAACGAATTGGAAAACATGATAAAAAATACTTCGAAAAGCCTTTCATTGAAATGTATTTAATAAAGGAGGAGAATAATGAAGGAAGTATTGTCTTATATAAAAGAACAAAAGTGTCTTCTTCCATGCAATTTCAAAAATTGATATCCGGTGAGATTTTTAGACATATCTCGTGAGAACCGCGTTACATATATCTGATAACCACACGATTAAACAACAATTTCGAGTCTCAAACTATAAGAAGTGGGTATATTCAGCATATTTACTAAATATATACTCTTCCATCTCTCTCTAGAAACAGCTAACTACCTGGAAGAGTTAATGAAGACATCTGTTCTTTCTAATTAAGCAAAAAAAAAAATAGGAAAGATCAACCTACAAAATAGAAGCGCAAAAAATATTTCCTATTTTTTTTCTTTCATTCTTCCGTTGCATAACTATTGCATAATTTAAACATTTATTCTCATTACCCATAAAAAAACAGAAAATCACAAAAACAACAACATCAATAATAACATGTAAATCCGTGAGCTTTCTAGCATTAAATACAGCACCGTGTAAAATTTTAATAGCTTCCATAATATTTTATTGTTTTTTAACACAAAGTCCACAATTTTGTTTGACTCTAAGCAGGCTAAGAGGCTTGGCAACAAACAAATCGATAGCAATTTTTTCTTAACTACACACTACAAGCACAAAAAAATCTGAAAAATCAGCTTAGAACTTTAAAGGCAATAAATTTTGGTCAACAACAACAACAAAAAAATCAGAATTTGTGAAAGGTCAGAAACGCAGAAATCACAGTATATTAATTATTCAATTCGTCTAGCCAAAAAGCAGAACCGGGTTGTTGATGTCGGTAGAATGCTGAGCGCCATAAATCGTGCGATATACATTTACTTGATAGCTGCGCTTTTTTCTTGCTTCTTTCGCTTCTTGATTATTTGCTTTTTATTTCATTTTTTGTTTGCTGATTTATGCTTTTTGTGTGATTTTCTCGAACTTTTGTTGTGCTTTTTGGCTTTGATTTCGTTTAAAAGTTCTCGAAAAAAGAGCAACTCACAGTCGGCCGAACAAACTAGTTTTGCGCTTAAAAAACTATGGAGTATACTGTTATTGTAGTTGTTGTTGTAGATACTTATATCTAGAAGTATTTGCAGCTTCACGCATACACATGCATTTTTTCGAAGGCATGAAAAATCAATAAAGCCACGAAGCCGGCTGCATTTGGCGTTGACTACGCATTCAGTGTTGTTTGCAGCAATGCACTTTTCAGAGCGCACAACAACAATAACAAGTATAAGTAATGGAACATTTACTGTATTGCATTTTAGGGTACTCACGCACACTGATTTCATCGAAAAGGGTTGCCAAAGATGTGCATTTTTTTTTGATTAAGCGGGAGATGCAGATTTTTCTTGAAATACAGTGGAACTTCTCTAACTCGATTTGCCAATTCAAGAGTTCGAATTATGGAGAACTTCGAGTTAGAGCAGTTCGAGTTATGGAAGCTCAACTGTATATATTTTTTGGATTTTTGAAACTTATAGAAACCAAAGATCTTGAGTTTCAGAGTAAATTTTTCATCATCGAAAATTAGAGAATGACATATAAGTCCAAGATTTCTTGGAAATGGCCGAACCGGTTAGTCTCAAAGTTTTACACATATTTCTAAACTATATTTTCTAGTAATTAATCGAAGCGTTTTTATTGTAAAATATTGTAAAATAATTTTTTTTATACACAAGTTAAGGCCAAAATTAAAGCAAAAAATCGATTTTTTAGAAGCCGCCATTTTGTCAAAAAAATTGTGTTTTATATTTCTTCGATTAATTACAAGATTACACATTACTTTAATGAAATCCGTTTGATTTTTTCATTTCAGATGATCCGCTTCAGAGATATAGTGATCCCCACAAAACGCCTTTTTTGTGTGGGGTTCCAGTAGATCTGGTGTTGTAGCTTCAGAAACCGTTATTTTTAGAAACAAAACATTATTCAATACACTTCAAAGCTAACATAATATATATCCAAGTTCTTAAAATAATAAATGTAGGTATTTTCTCAGAAAAAATGTTTGAAAAACCTAATTGTTTAAGGTTCCTAACTAGATTAAACCTTTTAAACGAATAATATTTGAACTTGTGCCAAAAAAAGATTTCAGATGATATCGAATGCAGTTATATTAAGCCTAGAAGGCTTTTGTGTTGTAAAAACGTCTCTTCTCCGTCGAATTTTATATAGCTAGTCTAAGATAAGAAGTGTAATAAATATATTACAGATCACAGGTTCAAAGATTGAGGTTATAATTGACAGCTATCATAACAAATAAGCCACAAAATGCACAAAACGAAGAGTTGTCAATCAAAAGTGTTTCTGAATTCTTAAATTTTTAATTTTGGCCCACTTTTGATATACAAAATCGATAGACTTCCCTCAGTGGAGATTTTATATACTGTCAAGAATAAGGGAACTTAAAAAAACATCTGAACCTTTAATTGACTCTCTCGAGGAAGCACATTTCACAATCTTTTGGAGAGCATTTTCTACCTTTATAACAACAAATAACATAATATAATGATTAAGGGGCTATACCAGTGTAATCCATGAAAAATTAGGGGATTTTCATGAATTTTTTTTTAAGAAAGTACTCGATCGAAAGTTTTTTGGACATTTAAAGCTATATTTTCACCTATATTTTAATTTTTTTTTTTTCAAAAAAGTTCTCCAACTGCTGACATGATTACGGACAAATTGGTCGCTGAAACAAAAAAAAATTTAAAAGGTTATTGAAGTTGAAGATATTTCCTATACAATGACCCCCAATTTTTGAAAAATATCAAATATTAACAAAATTGCGAAGTTCTGTACAGGTATGCCCCTTAAGTTTAGTCATTTATAGTGAGTAGAGATGCCATTAGAGATCTAACACATAACCTCAAACGCATGAAAATTAATAAAAGAACACAGAAATGATTATTCATATTCTAAAAAATCTTGCAATTCATATGAAATTTTTACAAAAATATGGCAACTCTTTTCAGCAACCAATACACTCAAAATCCACAAAATAAATCTGTTTTATGACTTCTGCAGTATTTTTTCATCGCCAACCAAACAACAAAATTCTGTTTGCAACACAAATTCGCCTCTAAAAAGCACACAACAAACAAATCTACTCCCCGCCACCATCGCAACACCTCTACTGCCCACAAACTGTCCAGTTTTACTATGAGCGCTGACGTAGTTTGTAGTATGGTTTCCATTTGTACCTTTTGAGTTCGGCTGGCGCACAGATTCTCACATATACTATACAATTATATATCATATATATATATAAATATCGTATGTATGTCTGTATGTATTTTGCATCCTAACAAAGCACCCACTACACCAACGAAGCAATGAAAGAATTCTCTCTGTGTATGTGAGTTGCACTAGACCGGTCGTGGTTGCATTGTATTTGCAACAGCAACAACAATAATAACAGTTGCTACCACGCGCCCTCTACCGTGCTGCTGTTGCATGCGTCTCTCTCACTCAGCGCACCCACACATTTTACGCTCGAAATCTAAATTTCAAGTTCGTGAATTTTTTTTTTTCGTTTTATTGCTGCCATTTTACGATCGCCAGTTCTTTTTTGCAACTACAGCGCGCTTTGCTGTATTCTTTTCGTAGCAATATTTTTTTGTTGTTGTACTTTTCACGTGCCTTTCGTGTGTATTCCAGTGCCAGTTCGTTTTTGTGCTAGTCGTTTTGTTGTTGCGTTTTAGTGAATCGACATTGCCAGTTGCTTTAATTTACCTTTTGTTCGTCTGTACTACTACGACTTTTCACGAGCGCATTTTTAGAGCGTTTAATTCCTTTTGCGCTTATCTGTTACATTTCGGATTTTTTACCATACACATATTTTGTACCTTTTGTTTTGGCTTATTTTGTAGTTGTCCAGCATTTGGCAAGGTCTTGGCGTAACTTGCATGATTTTCATCCCTTTTTTTATTTTTTTTTGTTATTTTGAGAATTCTCATTTCCATTTTTTATGTATAAAAATAAAAAGCCAACAAAGTTGCTAATAAAATGAAGCAAACGGAGGAGTATAATTTGAGATAAAGTAAATAGCCCACGGACCACGGCGAAACGGTATGCAACTTAAGTGACTAAAAGAAAATGGCAAAAAGCTTTTGAGGTCAGCAAGGTAGCTTTGGAAAAAGGGAATAAAAGACTAGCGAATGGTATAATTAAAAGGTTTACAAATTAAAGGGCGAAAATAAAAATTAAATGCAGCGCAGGAGTTCAGGTGTGCTCTTTTTATGGGGAAAAGGCAGGCAAAGAGTGAGAAGTGAGAGATGGAAATTGAAATTGTAAAAATTAAATATTAAATTTTATGAGTTTTTAAAGACTTTGGTTACTCGAAAAATAAATTTAAAAAATTAAAAAAATATATAAAAAAATTCCCAAAAAATATTAAAAATTTTATTACAAAATATAAAAGTTGCAGAGTAATAAAAATTAACTCTTTAATTATTTTACCGCTAATTATTATTACTTTTATTACGAAAATTTAAAATTTAAAAAATTAAAAAAAAAAATTAAAAAAATATATAAAAAAATTTCCAAAAAAATGTTATTACAAAATATAAAAGTTGCAGAGTAATAAAAATTAACTCTTTAATTATTTTACCGCTAATTATTATTACTTTTATTACGAAAATTCAAAAAAAAAAATTAAAAAAATATATAAAAAAATTTCCAAAAAAATGTTATTACAAAATATAAAAGTTGCAGAGTAATAAAAATTAACTCTTTAATTATTTTACCGTTAATTATTATTACTTTTATTACGAAAATTCACACAAAATGATTGCAAAAATTATTAAAAAATGTTTTTTAATTTTTTTTGAGCTCAAACCAGTCTTCAACATATTCCAAAAAATGCTTGTCAAACATTACTCAGCATTGTTTGCCGCTTTCAAACCCGAAACCACTTAAATACAACAACATTTGGCCAGCACACTTAATGCGTGTCTGCGACACGAGTACGAAGGCAATAAAATCGCAAAAAAAAATTCAAATTATAAAAATACTTTACGCACACGCAAGAAATTAAATCGCACAAAAAATATTCTTGCAGATTTTTAGCTCAAAAATAAAACCGGATTTCAGACAGCAGCTCGCTTATTTTGTTGTTCTTGCGCCAGTTGTCTGTCTGTGTTTCGCACGTTCGTAATAATGTGGTTTTATTCATTATTTTTCACGCCAATTCGCTTGCTGGTTTCCTTTGTACACTGTTTTTGCCTGCATTCGCACTCTTTCCGCAATTTTTTTCTATTTTTGCGTTTTTCTTGTATGCCTTTTCGTACTTCTGGGCGCGTCACTGGATTGATTTGATAAATTTTATTGCTTCATTAAAAACTTTTCGCTAGTCTGCATAAGGCGTGTTTTTTTTTTATATGGACTGCGTCGCAAATTAATTATAATTCATTGAAATTACTGCGTTTTCACATTACAACGGTAGACAGACCGTTGCCGATTCACTTCATTTGCCCGAAGGTGCGGCTGGAAGTGGTAATTTGTCATGGATTTTGGAATTTTTTGTACAATGTATGGCGTGGAAAATATATGAATCAAGAATATTATACAAAAAAAACAACACAAATTAACGGCCCTTGAAAGGGGTCTGGGTAAAAATAAAATCAACAAACGATATTTAAATAAATAAGATCTCTCTACTCGACTTTCTCATGATTATCACAAATGGGAACAAATTTACAAGAAACTCGTTCAAAAACCTCCACTACGAAACAGTAATCTATACATGGTGATTTTCAAAATGAATGTGTCCAAAACCGAAGATATAGGATAATCTATAAAGCTCCGAAACAATTTACAGAAGAAAATCTTGCTTTGATAATTTTGTTATCCGAGATCAGAAACTCTAAAGAACTACATATAAGATGAGATCGTGACAAAACAGTTGATCTAATTTGATCCAGTTAGAATAAACTTCACTAAAATTACTGGAATAATATAGGGAATCGTAAAAAATAGTTCCTATAGATGGTTTCTATGGTCCACTAAGACATTAGAACTCTTAAAACACAGATACATATCAACTATTTTAACATTTAGACTAAGACTCGCTCGAAAAGTATATTTTTGAGAGATTTTTGCAGTAGACTTGAACTTGAAGAACCTTGCAAATCCATTATTATTAATGCCGAAGGGTTTTCTAAAGGAAATTAATCTTAATTCCATTTGAAGTTCATGAAGACAGTGAAGATATTAACTTGGATCTAGGGTTCTACAACAACAAACGCCACGAAACATCAAGAGTTGATCACTCACTTCGCTACGACTGCTACTTAATATAACTCTAAATACCTTCAACCATACATCACACATTGAGGAACGAAGTTGTCCAGGAAATTGTCTAACAAACTCCACTTAGCAATCAATCACCCAAGATATGCGCTCGCCATATCAGGGTCTAAATCTTCGAAGAAAACCTTGCTTTGGATAGATTGAAACATATGGTGAGACCGTGGAAGAACAGTTGATCTATATTTGATTTCAACGCCAGATCACTACTCTCCACTTAGGATAAACATGAAAGAGTCTGAAATTCCTGGAACAATATAGTGAATCCCAATAATGAATTCTTATCGAAGGTTTCTATGATCCATTAAGACATTAGAACTGCAATATTTGCTTTCAACGCTGGATCACTACTTTTTATTAAGAAAAAACTCGAGAGAGTCTTGAATTCCTTGAATAATATAGAAAATCCGAACTGTTAAAACTCAAACACATAGCAACTATTTTAACAATTAGACTAAGGCAGTCGCTTGAAATATGGAATTTTTATTGATTTTTTGCAGTTCTTAACTCTGTGGAACACTTGAAGAAACTTAACAAGCTATTATTATTAATGTCGAAGGGTTATCTAGTGGCAAATAATATTATTTTCATTTGAAGTTCATGAAGACAGTCGTCAGGAAACATTATAAGATTCACAGAATGACTGAAGATCTCCACTTAGATCTAATTTCATTAGAAGTTCATGAGAATCGCCATCTAGAAACACTATAAACATCACAGAATGAGTGAATATCTTAACTTGAATCTACTTTCATATGAAGTTTGTGAGAACCACCATCTAGAAACACTATAACAGTCAAGGAACGAGTGAAGATCGTAACTTGGATCTAATTTCATTAGAAGCTCGTGAGAATCGCCATCTAGAAACACTATAAACATCACAGAATGAGTGAATATCTTAACTTGAATCTACTTTGATATGAAGTTTGTGAGAACCACCATCTAGAAACACTATAACAGTCAAGGAACGAGTGAAGATCGTAACTTGGATCTAATTTCATTAGAAGTTCGTGAGAACCACCACCAAGAAACACTGTAGCAGTCAAGGAATGAGTGAAGAGCTCAACTTGGAGATATGAAGTTCGTGAGAGCCGTCATCTAGAACCACTACAACAGTCAAGGAACGAGTAAAGATATCAACTTGGATCTAATGATCCACAACAGTTAACTCCATGACACATTGCGAGATTATCACTCACTCAGCTTTAACTGTTCTACAATACATCTACATAACCTTTAATCATAAAAAAGTAAGCTCATACTTACTATCTTCAAAGAATTGTTACTGCGAAAAACACTACCCAAATTCCCCACAAACCTCATTATATAATCACATAACATAAACCCTTTATCACATCCAGCTTAGCTGCCATTGCAGCTGTCCTATTTCCGTCTCTCCACATCTTCTCCGCTTTGTTGAACACCATACACAGAACAAAAGTGTCCAAGGACAATAGAAGAACTAACACAAATGTGTGTGTAGACAAAAGACAAAATACTCTAAGCAGATAAGATAAAGCATATAAAATGCTGTCAACAATAAAGGAAAGTCTAAGTGACAGAAAAGAAAAGCTAAAATAAGAAATTATAAGACAGCATTAGTTGTTGTCATTAGACGCTGGATTTGCGCACAACATCCATCTCATTGACAAGCTGACACTTCATTATTTCGCCATATAAAGGTAAGCTTGTTTAACACTCATTCATATTCATAAGTGATAATACACGGACAAACACATAATTAAGACATGTCCATTCTTTAAACATATAATCAGTCTACGGCAACAGACATTAAAGTTTTTCAGCATTTACTTAGTAAGTCTCTAAGCAGAGAGCTCAGTTTGTTGTCTGTTGTGCGTGTAAGACTAAAAAGGACTTAAGACTTAAGAGTTAAAAAGTATAAGGCATTTCAAGCCACGCACAGATTATTACACGCATTCATATAGAGTTATGCATAACTGTGTGTTAAACCTGTTCAAAATCATAAACCATAAGCTAAAAATAACTGAGTATGCGTGCGCAAGTGCAGGATGAGTCTGTAAAACATTGTACTTAACTAAAACTTTACAATTTAGTATTAGCAATAATATGCTAGACGACGTCGACTCTGCCATAAATGACGCTTATACGCCATATGCCATATAGATATAAAGGCGACATTACCAAGATCTAAGTCAGCATTACGACAAAGTCAAATGCGCAGAAAAATGGTGCGCTAAATAAGGAAGCAGATTGTATTAGTTAGCTGTTAGGCTAGAAGGATAAAGCCGTTTATGGGCGTATAAAATAGACGAAAGCTAGTGAACCCCGCGAGAATAAGCTAAGAAGCAGCTTTTTGATATTATGGAGACAGTTGAGTTTGACAGTAGTAGATGATGACTTCTGGATATGACGTTTGCAGTTGAGTAAGGCTTTACAGATATAAATCTGAGTTAAATAAGCGCATTTCATGATAACAACAAGTATTATATCTTGAGCTGGAATATCAGATTTAAAGTAGCTATCTACAGCTACTACCAAAAAAGGTTCCATAAAGTAGCAAGCATTCCGTAAGCTTCATGGGCAGTTCCATACTTTGTATTTTCGTTAGACAGGATTATGAGAGGAATATGTGAGAGCGCTGCTAACAAAGTGTTAGCCAGTCGGAGCGTGAACTCATGAGAGAGAGAAAGAGCCGAATGTGAAATATGATCATCATGGAGAGGGGTAAGGAATTATTTTAGAGATAATAAAAGTAGGAGACTGAATGTTAAATACATGCAATGTCAAGCTTTCGATCATCAATATCATCAATACAAAGGAGAAATGTTTTCTGACAAGCTCGCGGTTTTATTCTCCAAGTGTATGTAATATATCTCTATGGAGGTCTTGAAGTGATCCATTGTGAGGTACCCTACTTACAAAAACCGCAGAAAATTCAAATTTACTGGGGAATGTTTATTATCATTCGAAAGAACATTCTTAGGTATTTATTTTTTAAAGATTACCTCTTTCAAATGTTGGCAGCGGCCACATCTCCGATTGTCCATCCGTTGAGTCCAATTTTCGATGACTCGTTCGAGCATTTCGACTGGTAACTGGCGAATGGCACGCGTGATGATTTGCTCCAAGCCCTCAATCGGAGCGGGATTGTCCGCATAGATTTCAGACTTTACATATTCCCACAGGAAAAAGTCTAACGGTGATATCCCACGATCTGGGTAGCCAATCGTCCAGCCAAAAACGTTAAATTATCTGCTCACCGCAGTGTTCTCTCAATAAATCTATTGATAGATGCGATTTGTGGCACCGTCCTGTTGAAACCAAATGTCACCGAGATTGCTGGCTACAATTTTAGGCGTCAAATAGTCGTTTATTATGGCGCGATAACAGTCCGCGTTGCTGCGAACGGCGACAAATCGACTCTCCACATGGTCTTCGTGTACACTCTCAGCTACTGCGGCTATATTTTCTTCACTACGTGCTGGACGTGGTCTATTCAGTTGAATATTATTCAATAATGAATGCTGGGTCTCAATATAGGTGATGGTGTTACGAATAGTACGCTCAGTAGGTCGATTATATTGGCCATAAACGAAATACATTCTTTATAAAACGAGAATTTTCGTAACAAAGTAAGAGAATAAACGTTGTTCAGGGGTAAGTCTTTCCATGATGAAATGCGAAACAATACTGAATAAAAATAACCTGACAACTTGACAGGACTTACGCGAGATCTGTCCAAAAAAGTTTACTGAAAAAAGTACCTATACCTGGATCACTTGATGTAATAACTCAGAGTTCGCTATTAAAGTACAATTTAAGGCCTGCTAAAAGTGATAAAGCCTTTAGAAATAAGATATCAAAAAAGGTCGAGTTATGCCAGCAACGTGTGGACTACTCATAGCATCTCTATGGTCTTCAGAACATCTGTTATGTCCGAAATATATATTTATTCAGGCTAAGCTTGGACATAATGAGTAAAACTCGTCTAAAACATGTGACTCGGGTTCATATCTGTCTTCTTTCATTAAACAAATTGGCTGTCTTTGATAAAAACTTTGGATTTTACTCGGATATAACTACCCCTAACACAGCCAAGGTTATAAATGACAGGAGCGCAATAGAGAAAATGGCCACATACTCTCGGTTCTGGCCGCACACATTAGATAAGAGACGTTGAAAGTGTATAAAACTCTATGATGAATGGTGAATTTACCTAAAACAACAGAGCCACAATCTCAATGGAAGATTAATTGATCCCATAGCAGAAAGCAGCAGTATCTCCATGATCCCATGAGGCAGATTCTTTACGAACGTTGAAACATCGTTGTTTTCAATAGTCCAATATGTCCCTAGCTACAAGGCTATTCTTCTAGAAACCCTGTTACAACCGAAATATATAGAAAATTCAAGCTAAGATTGGACAAATGAAAGAAATGCTTGATCCTTTTATCGCTCTCCGTTAATCTCTTCAATTGTGGTAGATATGTAGGTTCCACAATAATTTTCGTATAATTGGTCTATGGAACCAGTATTGGAGGAAGGAGGATATTACATATGACTGGATTTACGAACTAATCGATCTCGAACTTATCAAATCTGAAGAAAATGAAGAAAAGAGTCAACGAAGACTTATACATTTCGACACATAATCCATCAGCTCAACTCACATAGTCCCTCTAAGGTGCATGATGACCAAATAGAGTATTACCTTCAGCCACAACACGAATTAAAACCATTTTATTTTCAACACGCTTTTAATTAGACGTTTTCTTTTTGTTTTTTTTTGTTTTTTTTTTAACAAACACTAACGAGTACTCGTATACTGTACACCACACCATCCGAAGAATTTGCAATCGAATTCGCGCCATTCGTGCTATGCATTCCATGCACCTTTTGCAGTTAATGCTTAGTTACTTAATCAGTCTTTGTTGCTTGCTAAATTGCACTTTGATTAGAAATTGAGTAACCAGTGAGGTACTACTCACCTCAATCACTTGGCTTGCTTACAATAATAATAATAAAGAAAAAACTTAAGAAATTGCATGACTGGTCGGCACAACTACAAAAGCAAACAGTCAGCTGACCAAACGAGCAGTACACACTGTATGTGTGTAGATATGTAGTGCAGTGTATGGAATGGGTGCCTAACTAAATAGACTTTGCTGTGCAAGAAATGTGGCGGAAAGAACGTGTTTTTTATATTTATTAGATTGGCCATAATCGGTCAAATATATATATATTGTATATTCTATATATGCTTGCTTGGCAATATTAAAAAAGAAAATGTTAGTACAATTTCATAAGCGCTAACTACTTCATAGCGGCACAGCAACTTCCACTAACAGCAACATGCAACAACAACTGCATTTGTACGAGCAACAACAACAATGCAGAGTGCGCGCGCCAGCACCACCGTCACCGTCATCATCATCACACCTTCATTTTCTAATTTAATGCAATTTCACGTCAACACAACAACATTAATTTTGCCCATCATAAATCATGGCAAACGCCAAGAAAACTACCGATCACAAATCGCCACAAGTTGTTGTTGCTGGCAGCGCAAGAAACTGCACTGCACTATAAATGAAGTAGTTACACATGCTAAGAACTGTAAGTGTACACGTTCAGGCAGCAAAGTGCAACTTTGCAACAATATATATACCAATATATATATATATACATATATATATAACACTCTACGTCTTGTAACTGTCAAGCGTTTGGAGCAGCCTGCTCTTAAAACGCTGTTGACCGCCAGCTCACGTTGTCAGTTGAATAGACAAGTTTGTGTTGTTGTTGTATTGCCGACAACAATTCGAACGTAGAATTCAGTTCACGTTACACAGGAACGTCGCTGAAGTGTTGCCTCCAACTAGGCGGTTGAAATTTGCGGTGTGTCATAGAAAAAAACCTATTAAAAGCTTGGTATTAAAATAATATACAAACACATGTGGCAGATATTGTTGCTAATAGACTCGATGGTGGCATTGAGAGACCAAGGTGGTAGATCAAAGTTGTTCTACTAGAGTATAGTTTTGGATTTTTCAAAGAAACAGCCACGTCTTTCAAAGATCTAGTCTGTATCGAGAGCAATATATGCCTTTCTTCGGTAACTTTATGGCTTTTGATGAAAAGCTAGTCGCTTCTAGGAAAATTTTGAATTTCATGCGCGAACTTCAACCCAAAACCCTTCAATGTACTCTCTTCAACAAGTAACGCCCATCTAGAATATGTGATCAGGTTCATATCTGTCTACTAGTCGTTAACAAATCGCTTATCGTAGGAAACCACAGCATCTCGGATCCGACCTCAAACATCTTATAATATCCGCTGGAAATATATTACACTCTATGGTAAAAGGAAATTGCTCTAAAACACCCGATCTCCAATCTTACTACAAGATTCTTTGGTCCATCAGCTGAAAAATTCCGTCTCTCCCTGTCTCTCCGAGGCTGCACGTTTTCGTCGGAACTCGAATCACCATTGCCTCCAAAAGCATCGGAATATGACCCTAGCTAGAAAGCTGATCAAATCCAAAAATCTTTCTTTTTCCAATCTTACTGCGATATTCGTTCGTCTCGCAACTAGAAAATGCAGTCTCTCCATAACTCCATGAGGCTGATTCTCCGAAAGTAGAGAAATATGACACTATCTAGAAAGCAGATTTAATCCCAAGATCTGTCGGAAGATTTCCAATCTCACTGAAAGACTCGTTGGTCCTGTAGCTGGAAAATTCAGTCTCTCTATGACTCCATGAGGTCATACGGCGGAGCTCGAATATAGCTCCTGTATGTCTGATCAAATCTTAAGATCTTTTCAAAAATCTAACCTTTAAGAAACTAACATTTGGCAAGTCGATATAAGCGATCTCGACCCTCGTACTATCTCCGAACACATTATTTGATAGAGTCGTACCATTTGATCGCTAGTGCAACTAGTTCGATGAGGAATGCCGATAGAAGACTGTTAAATCTGAAGGTCTTTTCAAAGATCTGATATTTTAGAAACCAACATTCGGCAAGCCGATAAAGATGAGCTTTAACCGACTATACCTGCGATCTCTGAACACTTTATTTGATAGAGTTGTACAATTTGATCGCTAGTGCAACTAATACGACGAGGAATGTCGATAGAAGTCTGATAAAGTCTGAAGGTATTTTCGAAGATCGGCTATTTCAGAAATCAACGTTCGCCTAGTTGACTAATTGAGTTCCGATCCACATATATGTACGTAATATCTCTGAATACCTTATTTGATAAAGTCATTAGATTTGAGCGGAAGAACAACTAGTACGACGAGGAATTCCGCGGAGCCGTAAACAGTAACGCAGAAAGGTGTCCAAAAGCGTGATTGGAAGGATGGTTGATGGAAAGAGAGGCAAGCGATAAATTCTTTCTTTTATACTTTGGATAAGGAAGCACATATCTAAGCGGAATGTCAACAATGTGACTTTGACAATTATTTCTGTGTCCAGCGGTTGACAGACAGTTAGGAGTTTGATAAAACCATCACCTGTAATTAGTGTGCAACTGTTGTTGTTGTGCGAAAAAGTTGTTGTTTTTTTCAATAAATTTTTTCAATTGACAAATACATTTTTCATGAGCAGAAATTTTTTTCAAACGATTTGGCAAGGCGAGCGCATTGTGACACCTGAGATGCCATAGAACAAAAGGAAATACAACACAATAGTGTCTGCTCAGCAACAACAAATGACTCGGAACAATTTAACTAGGATTTGTAAAGAAATTTTGTGTTATTTGAGCGTGACGCTTGCCGCGCAAGCGCGCATTTTCAATAGTGTTGCAGTGGCAATACACGCGCGCGGCATCATCATCATTAGGCGGCGAGCGGCAAGCAACAATTTTATATATATATATGCTACATGTTTATGTTTATATGTATGCAAGAACTAGCCGTGTGCCAACAACAGCAACGTGACATGCAATACAATTGCTGTCAATGGCTTTTGTTCGCTGCAGGAATTTCGCAAAGGCGGATGCGCGCATACATGGCAGGCAGGCAGGCTGGTAGCTGGTGTGCGGCAAGTGCGTACGTGCATGCGTGCGTGTGTTGCATGCCACTTAAAAGCAAAAACAATAATAATAATAAAGTGAGTCTAGAAACACCAGCAATTGGCAATGACGTTGCGTTTGTCGTTACCACGCTGACAACAAAGCCACAACGACAACAACGCTGTGCCGCACCCTTTTGCGTGTCGTGTAACGTGCGCCGCGCGTCGTCGCAACGCGTTAACTGCGCGTTAGGCATTTCATATCGCCATTAAAACTATTACTATTATTATCAACAGGCATTCTGGCAGAAAGTCTTCGCCACTGCTGATTTTTCGCAAGACAACGCGTTGCTTGAGCGGCATTTTCATTGCGGATACGCAGCTGACGCATATGCACGCGCACGCCAACAATGAAACATGAATAAATATGAAAACTAATAATTTACTTGAAGAATGTGGCAAAGAACCCAATATGGCACAGCCGGTTGAGTGACTAGGTCGCTGTTATGTATGTACTACAACAACACCTATCACTAAGTCCAACTTCAAGAGTGGCAGAGAATAACAAAAAGTTCACAGCAGAGCGCGCGTTTTGCACCGCATTCCAGGCATTCATATGTAATAAGTATTCGCACGAAGCGTTCTCGCATACCGTCACGTGGGACTTTAATAAATATTGCATTACCAGCGCCTAATTAGTCCTTTTCTGCCATTAACGGCGCGCTTACATAATTAATAATAATACATACATACATATATATTGATCTACTCTTAATTGGCATAACTAGCATTACTTATGCTAAATTATAACAAATGCCATAGACATCACACATTACATGCTACGCATGCCCTTTAAGGTGTTCAATCAGCGAAAATATTCGCCTCGTTTATTGGAAGTATGCGTTCTTTAAAGACTCACTGACACGTTCTAATTAGTGTTCGATAGTTATGGTATTTTATCCAAATGAAATTAGAGTTGAAAAAATAGAAGAAGAAAGCAAACAAAAATGCGTGGCAACAAATTAAGCCCGCCTGCGGTGGCGTAATAGCACTGCGGTGAGCCACCTGCTGGTTCAAGCCGCACTTTCTCATGCATTGGCATTATAAGTGTTTGACAAATCGTGTGCTATGCTGTCAGTGGTTGACGTATGTAGGCTTGCTAGACTTTCAAATGGCTGTTTATGTTTATGAATATGTGCGTTTTTGGCACCGTCTCGTCAAGTCCAAATGTGACTAGCTTACCAGCTTATATGCACCGCATATGACTTCTGCAACTAAATAACGGGTGATTTTTTTGAGGTTAGGATTTTCATGCATTAGTATTTGACAGATCACGTGGGATTTCAGACATGGTGTCAAAGAGAAAGATGCTCAGTATGCTTTGACATTTCATCATGAATAGACTTACTAACGAGCAACGCTTGCAAATCATTGAATTTTATTACCAAAATCAGTGTTAGGTTCGAAATGTGAAAATCCGCTTTTTTATCGACAAATTTTGTTCAGCGATGAGGCTCATTTCTGGTTGAATGGCTACGTAAATAAGCAAAATTGCCGCATTTGGGGTGAAGAGCAACCAGAAGCCGTTCAAGAACTGCCCATGCATCCCGAAAAATGCACTGTTTGGTGTGGTTTGTACGCTGGTGGAATCATTGGACCGTATTTTTTCAAAGATGCTGTTGGACGCAACGTTACGGTGAATGGCGATCGCTATCGTTCGATGCTAACAAACTTTTTGTTGCCAAAAATGGAAGAACTGAACTTGGTTGACATGTGGTTTCAACAAGATGGCGCTACATGCCACACAGCTCGCGATTCTATGGCCATTTTGAGGGAAAACTTCGGAGAACAATTCATCTCAAGAAATGGACCCGTAAGTTGGCCACCAAGATCATGCGATTTAACGCCTTTAGACTATTTTTTGTGGGGCTACGTCAAGTCTAAAGTCTACAGAAATAAGCCAGCAACTATTCCAGCTTTGGAAGACAACATTTCCGAAGAAATTCGGGCTATTCCGGCCGAAATGCTCGAAAAAGTTGCCCAAAATTGGACTTTCCGAATGGACCACCTAAGACGCAGCCGCGGTCAACATTTAAATGAAATTATCTTCAAAAAGTAAATGTCATGAACCAATCTAACGTTCTTAACCGATGAGATTTTGCAAATTTTATGCGTTTTTTTTTTTTAAAAAGTTATCAAGCTCTTAAAAAATCACCCTTTAGGTAATGCAACAACGGGAAAAAGATGTACTAGGTTGTTCGTAATGACTAAAATTCATAAGATGTATAAAAAAGGTATCTCGGTACTTCAACACTAGCACTCTTCTGTATGGCAACTCCGACCTCTTCGTGAAGCTGTACAATAATGAACTCATTTTCTTGTCTTTTTCCAAGCCCAAGCCTTAGTCTCGTCGAATCAGTGAAGGTTATGACAATATTGACTACATAAATTTAAATTAAGTAAATTTTGATTACTTAAAAAATTATAAAATTAGAATATGAATAATTGATAGTAATGATAAGGTATTTCTAATTTTTTGGGCAATAGTAATGGTATTTGTTTATCGAAATTATCGGAATAAGGTAACTGTAATGGAAATTGTAATGGTAATGGTACCGGTAATGGTAATGGTACTTGTAATGGTAACGGTAAATGTAGTAACTTTGGTAATGTAAATGAAAATATCAATAATTACGGTAAGAGTAAATGAAAATAGCAATACATTTGACAATACTGACAACATAAATTTTGATTACTTAAAAAGTAATGTAATTGCAATATAAATAATTGATAGTAACGATAAGGTATTTGTAATTTTTTTGACAATAGTAATGGTATTTGTTTATCGTACTTATCGGAATAAGGTAACTGTAATGGTAATTGTAATGGTAATGGTAATGGTACTGGTAATGGTACTGGTATTGGTATTGGTAATCGTACTGGTGGTACTGGTAATGACAAATGTAATAATTTTGGTAATGTAAATTAAAATATCAATAATTACGGTAAGAGTAAATGAAAATAGCAATACATTTGATAGTGGTTGGAGTAATTGTTGTCTTTTTACAAGTTTTAGTATCGGTGAAAAAGAAAATGTTATGACTTTCGAGATTGAATAGCGCTTGATTATTTAAAAAGTAATAAAATAAAAATATCAATTCAAATATACTCATAATAGTACTGAAAAGTAATAATAAAGTCAATATTGATTATAATTTGTTTTTGACAATAGTAATGCTTTTTGGTAATGTTACTTGGCGAGATAGGTGTTAATGTAATCATATTCGTTTCGTAACTTCAACTGTACTCGTAATGGTAATTGTAATTGTAATGGTAATGGTAAAGACATTTGTAATGGAATGACTTTTGTAATGTTGATTAAAATATCAACAATTATGATAAGTGTACATGAAAATATCAATGCTTTCCACACTAGAGGGAATAATTGTTTGGAAAAAAGTAATGTCAAAGTAATTTGATGCCTTGAAATTAGTAACGTTGATTACAAGGTAATGGTAGTCATATTAATGCTAGTAATGGTGTTAATGCAATCATACTCGCTTCGTAACTTCAACTGCACTGGTAATGGTAATTGTAATTTTAATGGTAATGGTAATGGTAATTGTAAGGTTGATTAAAATATCAACAGTTATGATAAGAGTGCATGAAATTATCAATGCCTTTGACTGTGGAGGAAGTAATTGTTGGGAAGAAAGTAATATTAAAGTAATTGAAAGCCTTAAAATTTGTAACGGAGATTAAATAGTATTGATAATAATATTATTTATCGTAATTGTATTTAATGCTAGTAATTATAATTAAGAATAAAAAGAATATAGCCAGGCGTGAGAGTGTAGATTTTCAAATAATAATTATGATTTGTTAATGATAATTGTTCTATTTGTGCTGTGGTAATTAAAACAATAGCTTAATGGTAAGAAAATTGTTGATGGTGTCAAGAAAGTGATAATGATATAATTTAATGTAATGTATATAATTGTGCCAATAATAGTGTGAACCATTGATTGAAAAGATCTTAACACTTGTTATTATTAACTACATAATGTTGCTGTAATGAGCTATTTTTAAGTACATCTAGCAATTATGTTGGCAGTAAAGGTAATTAAATACATTATAACAATTTCGTTCAAGAAAATATTCAAGCTACTCAATAGCTATTGATAGATATCACTCTGATCTAAACCCGCCGAATAGCACTGGCGATGTCAAAGCAGAATAGGGATTTCAGAAAATGAGGAAAAATAATAATAAACCTGCTGAACTCGTAAAAAAACAACAACAACAGTGAGGCCTACTGCAATATACGAGTACTATTTCGAAGACCGATCTGTCAGCCAGTCGTAAGTTATTTGTTGCGGCAGTCAATCGAGCGTGCAGTCAAGCAAGCAATCAACCGCGAGCAGTCAACAGTTAAGACAGCTCGGTCGCTAGATGTTGCAGCCGTTGAGTCCACTTTATAATCACTGGCAATTGCCACAAAGTACTTTTTATGTTGCTGGTTACACAAACATTAGTTTGCGGTGCCAACCAACATCATTATGAACTTTCAAATCATCATCAACAACAACTTACACAACCTAATCATCAACACCACAGCCAGCCCAGCCATCAGGTGTCGCTGGCAATGCATACCATGCAACATTGTCACAATGCCACTGTGGCATTGAAAGATTGCCAACGAAGTAATAATATTGCCATCAATTCTGTTGAAGTTTCCTTCGTTGTTGTTATTGTTTTATTATGGTTTTTTACCACAACGATTTAATGAAGTGTTAACAATGTTAGAGTGCAAAGCAAAGTCATTAAATGCTGGCAAACGATGGTTGTGTGTATGTTTGTGTTGTTGTGTATGCCTTGCCAGCAATTTGTTTGAGAAAAAAAAGTTGTTAATTTTACTTGGTTTCCTGTTCATAATATTTGTGCAACTTTTTTACTTCATTTCATTTTTTCTTTATTTATCTAATCACCTTTGACTTAATGTCATTATCAATTGCTGATATTTTGCTTGGCAAAAACGCGCCACTCATTCATAAAACTCATTCTTTGCAATTAAAATGTAAAAAATAGAAGAAAAAAAACAATTTGCAAAACCACTTGTTTGAAGTGTGTACGCCTGCAATACCTCACTAACCCCGCAAATAGTTTGAGATTTAAACTTTTAAGTGCATATTTATCTAATCTCTTGAAGTATAAATACCATTTAGTCAGCACACGCGCAGCGCCAATCAACGCCTATGCGCATATTCACATGCATACATACATATATACTGTTATAAGTGGTAAATAAACTAATTATGTGCTCGTACATATGTATGCCAGCACATTTACATATATCTTATCGCTAACACAGCATATATTTGCATAGCATTTATAAGTGTATAAATTATAGTTTTTTATTGTTGTTATTTGTTATTGTTGTTTCTTGATTTTATCAGTTTATTATTTAATTCTAGTCTTTAGCGTTAAGCTTTCGTTTTTTTTAGTTTTGGTAATGTGTGCATATTTCCATCGAGATTTTAAGCAGCAGTCGTGGCCGAGCGGTTAAGGCGTCTGACTAGAAATCAGATTCCCTCTGGGAGCGTAGGTTCGAATCCTACCGACTGCGAATGAAATATTTTTTTAGTGATTTTTTTAAATAAAATATTTTAATTTTGAAAATAAAATATTGACTTTTAGAGATTATTAGCTTCGAAAAAAATTTCATTATATAACTTAAGATGCAATCAAAGAAGGACTTCTCTCTTTAACAAAGAGGGTGCTAACAATATAATATATAAATATTTATTTTTATAGACAGCCAGACGTCCTTGAAATCACTAAAGTCTCTTAAAGTCTCATCGAATATAGTGAAAGAATGCCTTGAGCTATTAGTGGGAATGACTATCTGACTATTTCACGAAAAACCAACAAAGGGTTCCAGGTCAAAGTGACGTTCCAGAATGCTATGAATGAGATTAACTAGCCAGACTAGGTACCACCATACAACTAAATTCTGATAAAGAAGGAATACAAAAGCCTCTGACCACTTGTAGATATTTAATCGACGAATATGTCATAGACATAGCCGGATATTGGTGGAAACAATCCCTGACTTGCTTGGTCTGAATGGAACAAGGGCTGCACACGCCGTTTATTGAAATCAAAAGGAACGACTATTACTATTTAGACTCTGTCTCTGTTACTATTTCACTGTCTGATTGTCAAGAAGGAGAAGAGGAGGAGCCTGTAAAAAATCTTCTATGTGGATGCAAGGCTTTGCACAGAAAAAGAAAGACAATCATCGATCACGATTTTCTTGACGATGTCTCCGAAGTTGCAAGACCACAGAATGATTCAGGGAGGACATGATAGTGTAAGGGCTTTCTAGGTCCGATGGAGTTACAATGAGCCTCCTAACGACCTAAATGCGTCGTACGATACCCACTTTACAAACCTAAACCTTACATTATTTATTAGAAAAATCTAAAAATACTATCACTTTGATCTTCCATAATCTTCTCAGGAAGCTACTAGAGACTAGTGCTCTCTGAAGTTCATATATAAGTCGGAAATCGTAACCGGAACCAAGGCCTGGTGAATGATAGAACGCGTTTATAGCCACAACAGCACAAAGGTGGTCCCCAAGATATCTTATTAGTTGTAAATCTGGCATATTTTCAACAAGACTGTTTGAGGCAAGATTTTCTACAACAATGAGAATCGTAAGCAGTTATTAGTTGGGAATCTGCCATATTTTTTGAAAGATTTTGTGAGGAAAGACTTTGTATACGAATGAGGACCCGACTAATCAAATTTTCGTAAATATTTTTAACATAATTATCTTTAATAAATTCATTAAATTAATTACATCCCACATAAAATCCAACTAAATTTAATTAAAATCCACAACAAACACATATAACCCCATTCAGCTACTAACCCAAGCGTCACATTACAAGTATATATGCGTCCATGTAACATAGAAAAAATGTCAATTACAGTTTTTCTATTGAAGCTGCACACACTTTAGAAAACACTAATTAAGGAACTGCAACAACAACAAAAAAACGTCAGAAATTCATAAGAGTCATATGTGAAATGTACCTGGTATATGCACTACGCTAGGGAGTGTTGACATAGAAAGTGCCTACATTTGTGCGCCATTGTATAGCTTTAGGGGACCATGCAACACATGCTACATTGCAACAAATTGGCAAAATAAATATGAAACTAAGCGAGGCATATTTGAGAGGCAAGCAAAAACACACTTCAAAATAAAGGTGAGGGGGGGTTGAGGAGGGGGAAAGTCAGTGATGTAGTTGTGAAAATATGAATAAAGAATTGGTATGGTTACGAGGGTTCCCTAAATATTACGGAATTAAGAAATTGGGTTTAACTGATTGCTCGATGATGATAGGAGTTCGATTAATATTCTTTTTTGAAGAAGAAGTCTGAAGTTTTATGGGTTAAAGGTCTCGGAGGACTAAATCTTGATACTACCTTTGAAATAGACTTCTGGAAGTAAGTGACAGTTCGTAATAATCATTTAGGTTGAGGGCGAACAGCTTTAAAAACTCCCCGACCCGCCTTTTCAATCCAACCTAGTATCACTTTCGTCACCAGTCAGGCCTAGCTCCATCAGAGTATTGATATATGATACGAGAACCTACTAGTGTTTATCGAATCTGTTTTCTTGTGAATAAGATGATCTGAACTCAAGTATCTACCATGAAATTATAGTCGGCTCGTGACCTAACTATATATATTTTCAAGCACAAAATCAAAATAAATTGGACTTTACTTGGGTTTTCTGTAGACTGGATCAAAAAAGGTCAAAGTTCAATAATAAACTCTTTAGATATTGTTCTTATAACAGACGGTACCGTTATTTGATTTTTGAAGCTGGCAATTCTTGACTATTTGATCTACTTGGGTCTGTAGACTGGATCAAAAAAGGTCAAAGTTCAATAATAAACTCTTTAGATATTGTTCTTATAACAGAAGGTACCGTTACTTGATTTTTGAAGCTGGCAATTCTTGACTATTTGATCCACTTGGGTCCAGTAGACTGGATCAAAAAAGGTCAAAGTTCAATAATAAACTCTTTAGATATTGTTCTTATAACAGAAGGTACCGTTATTTGATTTTTGGAGCTGGCAATTCTTGACTATTTGATCCACTTTAAGCTTGTGAGATCCCCATTCTACGAATCTAAAATTTTTAACATAACCCTCGTAAATCTCAAAAGTATAGTAGACTCTCCTTGAATGACTCTTGAAGAAATAGCTTCGAGTGTTTGCATAATGCATAAACAGCCATAAAGTGCCCGTGGGGTAACATATAGTCCAACAACTGCACTTGTAAATCATTAAAAAATAAGAAATTCGTAAGAAAATTTTGCGATTTCTCGACAGAGCCTAAATAAATATAACGGTTTATAATGCATTTAATGTCCAACACGTGCAGCTTTCTTTTCTACATTCTCAAAATGTGACCGAGCTTAAAAATGCTGCAAAAAAGAAGTCTTCGTTTTCGTTTCGCTTATTTCATTCTCCGTTTATTTGTTGCAGTCAAGCACTGTGAACCACTTGTCCGTAGCGCTGTAATTGGGTAACATGACTTGGTCAAGAGGTGCACGCTCCACTACAGACATTTGCTACACAAATTAAGAATAAGAAAGTAGGTGCACTCGGCATATGCATGCACTCAGAAGAATGTGAGTGTGAGTATATACATAAGTGTCCTGTAGCGAAAAGATTTCAAGATGGACTGTAGGAAAATTTACGAGAAAAATTGAACAATTTCAAAAGGTGAGTTTGTGATTCAAAATTCTTCTTTTAGTCTTTGAGATTCAATTTCTTACCAAGGCCGAAACTTACAATCAAAATTATTCGACAAAAAAAAAATTTCGAAAAATAGCCTAAGACCTCTAGGGGCTTCAAACTTGTGCTCCCTACTTTTGTGGGGAGAGAAAGAAACTAGACCAGAACAAACACAGCGAATTTTACATTAAAACTCCACAACAAGCTTTCAATTTCCTACAGGGTAGGCATGAAAGTTAGTATGTTAGCACACAGTGAAGTCAAGGGTTCCTTTATTTACTTTGCTGCACTTAAAACTTGAATATTTTTATTTTTTTTTTGTTCACTTGAACTTATTTATTTGACTCGAATTCCCTCACTTGCAATCCTAAACGTACATTTGGCTTGCGCTGAAGCTGAGCCGGTGTTGAACGGAGTCGCATTCGTCTGCTGCAGAAAACAAAAACAAAAAGAAAGAAAGTGAGCTTTCGCATAAGCATTTAGCTTGAACTAAATTTACGACGTGTTTACGATGTACAAAATTATAGGTTTCACACTAATGTAGCGCAACAACGCGAGTCGGTGCGCGGAGAGGGGGATCGGGCACTTCGTCTTCGCAATGCTCCAGTTGGATGGTATTGATGGCAATGGATGGAAGTGCGAGCATGCGGCTTCAATCCGTGGAGACGTTCAAATGAAGGTGTGCGTGCAGAAAAAGGGTGGAATCACAATGGAACGTTGCATATGTATCTACGATGTTTTTGTGCAACAAAAGAATAAAATTTTGCAATTTGTAATGAATGACGGCCGCATTACTAGTGTAATAAACAAAAATTAAAAAAAAAAATATTCATTGTCTCTAGGGAAATATGTGTGTTTTGCTCTATATCTGTGTCGAGCTATATCTGCGTCGAGCTCTATCATCATTTAAGATTGACTAAGGTAGCTTCAGTGGAGTCCATTTTGTAAGAATGAAGGTTTACTTAGTAATATATAGCAAAACTTTAGTTGTTGTACTCTTTACGTTAAGCTCCAAAAGCTGGAACGCAGTGCAATCAATATCGAGGAGTTTCAAAACAAAAAACTAATTTCGCTTGAGCGAATGTACGATTACCATCGAGAGCTGATCTCCATCGAACCGAGAGACGTCAAGACGTTTTGACTTCATTGGTCGATTCATGGAATCCTGATGATCGAATCGTAGGATGCGATCTTTTCATGAAACACAAATACCATTAGGTGAGGAACCTTTCAGGAGCAAAAAAGACGGATATAGACGAAGGCAAGCAAAATGACGAAATCAGCCGTCTGGGTTATTATTCGAGCAAGGAAAATTGGGATTCTTACCTGAAACGTTTTCCGGGAATAACAAAATAACCGATGTGGTAGGCGATCTTGAAAATTGCGAATATTATTTTAGAGAAAAACCGAGGTAACCTCGAAATTGTAAATGCGGCTTTCTAAGATATTGCGTTATATAAAACAATAAGTCAGAAATAATGTACCGTCCTCTAAGAAAAAAGCAAAAAGCCAGTGTTTATAACCACACTCTTTAAATTAACTTCTTCCAACTGTTCATATGTTTGGTCAACTTGGGAGGATCTCGGAGTTATTACAATTGGACTTGATCTACGTTTAAACAATGTTACCAACATATCTGGCTGGGAACGAGCCGAGACTTTATTGTCCTATTGTGCCCTAGCGCTGAATAACTGGACCTCTCGCGAGCTCGGTAAACGCTGGTTAAAAACCAGAACCTGCTCGGTTGCGAGATCCTTTTAGCTCAGAGAGGAATGGTGGGAGTACTCAGTGGACACTGCGGAATAGTCATGCATGCGATGAGATTAGGAATCCTGCTGGACACAAACTGCCATGGCTGTATGGATAAGGAGAAGGTGGAAACATTAAGTCATTTCCTCCTCCACTATCAATAATTTGCAAAACTGAGGTTAAAACATTAGCTATACCTTTTTAGAACCAAGCGAACTCTTCGCAATGGACATTAGCCATTAAAATTTCAATTTCTGATAGGCCCAAAGCGTTTCGGCGATGCATTAGTTTCTTCTTTACGATCCATACTCAGGAGTCTATGGCATCACAATAGACCGGGGTCTTTAGCTGTCCAAATGGGATCCATTGAGACAGCTGTCGCGAAGGTCGGCCTTTTAATCGAACCTAACCAATATATTCAATAACCAATAACCCCTCTGTCTCTTCATCGGAAAAATTCATCTCTTGCCCTCACTTTTTTCGTATAAAACTTGTGGGAACCCTCTCTTTGATTCCTTCCCCCTTATGTACACTTTCCAGCGCCTAATTAATTCACTAATAATGAATATCACTTCAAATCAATTCAATCTTCATAAATATTAAATATTTTCCACTCATTGCATTAAGAGGCCAGTAAAAATAGACATCATTGTGTTATTGGGAAAAAATCACAACAATAACACGACATCCACTGCATAGATAAATAGGAAAAACCGTAGATAATTACTTACTCATAAGTGACTAAACAGTCAAACAACATTAGCGGCGGTAACCAGTAGCAGCTGCTGGTGGTTACACAAAAACACAGTCTTCGCTTAATCCGCTTATGCTGCCAGCCGGCATACCGCTGCACGGCGAGCGCGTTAAGCGCATTTCATTTACGACGAGCGAGCAATAATATATGTAAGTATTTTGCATAAATTTTAGCATAAATTAAAATTGCACGGAAAGTTTGAAAGTTTTTATGCCATGTCGAACGATTTGCAGTGTTGTAAATGAAATTATGATGCTTTTTAGGAGGGTGAGAGGTTATAGAGTTGTTTGAAGTTATCCGGATTATAAAATGTAATGGATTTTTTCTTTAAAGATCAATAAGTTCGGACCTTTCAATACCGGAACCGATCAATCAAGATATCGATATTTCATGCTCAGTTTTGTATCAATAATCATCTTCCATACAGATCCTGGTCTTCATCTAGATTGCAATGCTCCTCGATCATTAGAGGGTTTCCACATCGATTATTTTTATAAAGTTTTCATCCAGGTCTTGGTCCCCATCCAGATTGCAGTGCGTCTCGAAAATTATGGACTTGCACATCCATTATTTTTATAAACTGCAGGACCTGGTCTCTATCTAGATTTCAATGCTCCTCGATTATTACGGGGTTGCCACATCGATTCTTTTAAAAAAATTGTAACCAGGTCCTGGCCTCCATCTAGATAGCAATTCCTTTCCTTTGATTATGGACTGTGTAGATTCTTTTTATAAAGTTTTCATCCAGGTCCTGGCCTCTATCTAGATTGCAATGCTCCTCGATCATTACGGGTTTGCCACATCGATTCTTTAAAATAAATTTTATACAGGTCCAGGTCTCCATCTAGAATATAATGTTCCTCGATCAATACGGGGTTGCCACATCGATTCTTAAAAAAAAAATTTATCCAGGGCCAGGTCTCCATCTAGAATATAATGTTCCTCGATCAATACGGGGTTGCCACATCGATTATTTTTATAATTTTTTCATTCAGGTCCTGGGCCCCATCCAGATTGCAGTTCGTCTCGATGATTGTGGGCATCCCACATCGATTCTTTTTATACATTTTTCATTCAGGTCCAGGTCCCCATCCAGTTTGTCGTTCGTTTCGATGAATATGGGCATGCCACATCAATTCTTTTTATAAATGTTTCATACAGGTCCTGGTCTCCATCTAGATTGCAGTGCGTCTCGATGATTATGGTGTTGCCACATCGTTTTTTCATAAATTTGTCATTCAATTCCTGGTCTCCATACAGATTGCAGTGCGTCTCGAGGATTATAGGATTGCCACATCGTTTTTTTTTTATAAATTTGTCCTTCAATTCCTGGTCTCCATCCAGATTGCAGTGCGTCTCGATGATTATGGGCTTGCTACAACGATTCTTTTTATAAAATTTTCTGGTCTCCACCGTCTCCATGATTGTGAGCTTTCTCCATCGATTTTTTATAAAACCTAGTACTTAGCGTATTTTTAGAAAAAAAAGAAGTCTCATCCATTAAAGCCGTTATGTCAAATCTTAATTGTCATCGAAATTTATCGCGGTAGTCACGCGCCTGCTTTCCACATTGCTCATTTTTCTTCTGTTATGTGGCGGTGGCAGAGCGCTTGCCACAGCATGCGCTCACCTTTTTGATGTTGTAATTAGCCACTTACTTCCTACTCCGCCTAGCGCGCTTTTTTCATCATTTTTTTCTTTGCATTTTTAATTTTTTTTTTTGTTTTTTTTACACACATCTTGCTACCTCATAAGCCCTTTGTTTTCTTTTGTTGTTGTCATGCATCAAATTCGCATTTACCTTCAAGTGAATTGAGCACAATGAAGTGGCCAATTTGCCACACCCCTTAATGCGTTTGCGCCCACTCCGCACCAGCAACCAACCAACAGCAACAAAAAGGAAATGCAATAAGCAGCCACAAAAACAAAAAAAGGCAGGCAGCAGCAGCCGACCGCGCTGCACATAAGACCGCCACAAAACCGCAAAAAGTGCAGCCGCCATATTGCAACATGCCATGCTGCGCGCGCTCACTCATCAACGTGTAATGCAATGCAACGCTGACTTTTATAAACAAAGCGCAGCTGCATTACAGCAAAAACAACAAGAAAAACATAGCGCCGCTGTTGCTGCAGTGGTTGTGGCTGTGTGCGGCCCCTTTGGGTGGTTTTTGACACGTGTCGCATTTGTGCATTTGTCAGCAACATCTTTGCGTGCCAACTCAAGTGTTGCACCTCAGCACACATCATATGTGGCACACACACGCGCTCATCATTTAACGGCGGTCGCAGCGCCCGCAGTGGTTGGTGTTGCCTTATACCAGCAAAGCTCCGGCGCTGGGGTCTCTCAAGGCGTCACCTGCTGCGCGCTCGCTGCCCGCAGTGCCAGTGCCATCTTTAATGTCAACAGTGGAATCACCTAAATTATCAGCGTCACTCATCAACTACATCATCAGCGCAGCAGCAGCGCCCAAAGGCTTTTGTAATTTCCATCAGCGGTCTGTCGATGTGATTGCACATTTGTTGCATGCGTTGGTTTTTCTTACCATTTTTTTCTGTTTTCCTTTGTGCGTTTTTTGTTGTTTTGCATTTATTATTGTCAACGCGCGCGGTTTCCTCGGTTTGATATATGAGCCCGCACGCCAAGTTGCTTTTCCACACACCAGCAGCCACACCGCGGCCGCCTTTGCTTTATCCAACTGTTGCTGCGTGCGCGTTGATTGGGAGCACACACTCAGGTTTCGGCTGTTGATTTCCTTTGTTCGTTTGCTTTGCTTTTGCGCTATGTGGCAGTCACATCTTTTACGTTTCCGGTTTGTTGGTTTTTTCATTTTTCGCTCTAGAAACTTTGAATGCCGCACAGCTACTTGGTTGCGCTTAAAAGAACGTGTGAGTACAGGTGTTGCAATGGCACCCAATGGGATTGCTGTGAGCATTAAAGTGAGAGTTGAGTTTGCCGCCGTTTCGAGGTGACAGAGAATTCATTAAGATATTACGAAAATCGTGAAAATCTCTATCTTTAAACAAAATATAATAGGAGACTGATCGGATCTCATTCCTACATTCCGAAATTTAGACCTAAATGGCGTCCAGTATCTGCTGATTAGAAAAGTAAGACCGTTATTGATACCAGAAACGATGCTCAACAACTTGTCTTGGACTAAACTCCTCTTGAAAGAAAGAGGGGTTCTTCCACTAAAGACTTGCTTCCTCTGAAGAATTTCTTCAGAAAACTTATAGATTTCGTCGTCCCATGGAATATCAGAGTGGTGATAGATCTAATTCTTCTTTCTTGTATCAGTCCTATTGGGCCTCTGCTCAGCGAGCGGCTGCTCCAGCCTCGCACACCAAGTTTCATCACTGGTTATTCCACCGGAGACATCGTCTACCTCTACGTCCTTTACCACCGACTCCCGCATCGAATACCTTTTTCGCTAGAACGTCATCATCCATCCTCACAACAACACCAAAGTGCTCAGTCGCAGGATCTTTATTCGCAGACAATATCAATGTCTCGATACAGCTCGTCATTTGTCCGGATACGATAGCCGTCGCCAATACAAAGTACCAAAAATATTGCGAAGATCTTTTCTCTGGAACACTCCAAGAGCCAGCTAATTACTTTTTGACATAATCCAAGCTTCGACGCCACACAGAAACACAGATATTATTCATCTTGCCCTCATTGACTGTCAGAAGTAAGATCTAATATTCATAATATTAAAACGAAGGACTGCTATGGAGAACAGAAGAGAGCTCCAGCAGACAATATCAGCGAGAAGGAATAAAAATGGGAGGAAAACAAATTTGGACCAGTTCCACTTATAACCGTCCCAGTGGCTACTTCGGTTTTTAAGTATATCGAGCTAGAAACCCAATGAATATGGGAATTACTATTGAAAAGACTAACTGACCTCAGGTGGAACTCATGCAGAAAATATAGTTGAGACCAATCTTCTTTTGGCAGCCCTAGAATCCATTTTTCTTCTTCTAAAGACTTTATTCAAAAAACTTATTGATTTCGTCGTCCCTCGAAGTACCAGAGAGGTGATAGACTTACGAAATATTAGGAAAGATTTAATTGATCTTGTAAGATCTAATATTAGATTATAAATTTGAAAAGATATGGTATTGGTATCGGTCGGTACGAACGACTGCTATAGAAAATAAAGGAGAGATCCATCAGACGAGGAATAAAAATGCAAGAAATGTCGCCTAGGAAGAATAAATTTGGACTAGTTGCACTTATAATCGACCCTGTGGCTACTTCGATTTCTAAGTATATCAAGCCAGACCCACAATGAGCTTAGGAACTACTTTTGGATAGACTAACTGGGCTCATGTCGAGCTCATTATTCGGCATGCGTCGATTAGCTCTCTTAGAGATTTAGTTCAAGGTTTCAAGTTCTATTTTACATATATTCCATACTCGAAAGACACGAGTCTTCTCAGCAACAAAGCATAGAGAATTATATCTTTAATTGCAACGCAAATAAATTTGCTCATTTGCGATAAGCAAATAGACTTTGGTTTTACGCCCATTTGCCAACAAATGCTGCTTGCCACACCACAGTAGATAACCGCATGTGGATATGTGAGCGCCTGAGCGTGTTGCATGAAGTCAACTTGCATGTTTGCATTTCTATTGTTATTTAATTATCTATTTTCTTTTACTTCTAATTACTTATTTTGCCATTTTTAATTTCCCTAACAACTCACCTCCCAACGCTATCTTGCCTCCACACAAGCCCACGTCTTGCGAGCGACCCCTTCTTCGCGCCAGCTGACTAAACGTTGCACTTTCAACAAAACGATTTCCATGTTAGACAACCGTTTGTAAGTTGTTGAAGTTGCCGCACAGCAAAAAAACGCAGAAGACACATAAATAATACAAAGGTATCTTCATGCGGAAAAAAATACATTGCAAATTGTGGTTAATAATTTCTTTGCGCCTTCCCCTTTCTCCCCGTCGCAGTTAAATCTTTAAATTGTTTACGTCTACATTATCATTTTGCGGTTTATACTTATGAAGATTAATGACTATTTAGCCGTTGGTAAAAAGTGACGACTGTAAGTGTCTGGAAAAGCGTGCAATTAAAGACTGTGGAATGCCTTCTCTGATGGAACTATTAGTATAACACTTCGACAGGTGTAGGTTATTTATGAGAGAAGGGGAGTTGTTTCCATTTATATTGTAAGGAAGACGAGTTATTCAAATGAAGAGACGGAAGTGCTCCAGCTCTGAAAGTGTTCGATGTAGTACCCGCTGTTGGAAGCCAAGGAAGAGGAAGACCTGCACTGCGTTGGAAGAACCAGGTGGAGAAGGACCTGGCTACACTTCGTATTACCAATTAGCGCCAAACTGCAAAAAGTAGGCGCGCTGTTGTGTACTCGGGTATAACCGCGAAAGCGCTGTCTATGCTAGTCTAGAAGAAGAACGAGACTAATACCAAATAGCGGGAGACGGTTCGCTTTTAAAGATAAAGTAATGATGTCGAGATCGTTTTGCTTTCGGGAAAGAATTGCCGGTAAATCTGAACGATAGAAAAGAAGACTGACTTGCCACAGTATACCGAATTGTCTCTCTCTTACAACCTCTAGAGCCTATTACTTGTGTAATTATATTGGAATCTTCTGTGTGACAGTAAAGAAGGTCTCAACAAACATGTTGGAAATGCCTTACAAGCTCCGCTTTTTCTTCCAGACAGCCCAGTAAGATCCCTACCGCTGAGCACATTTCTCTCTTTCTGGCAGGCGACTTTTATAGTAAAATGGAAATACAAAAATTGGTGAGAGAGTGCTGGTGTATTTTATTTTTAACTTTCCCAAGTCGTTGAGCCTTATAACCTTGAATGTCTCGACACCTGCGTACATGATCTTTCCTTTAAATCAATTGTATGTACGTACACATATGGCGACGGCGTATTGGCGATACAACAGCGATATGCCAACAAAGAGCGAATCCACGCGCCTGCGCAACCGAGCTATGGCTACACATATGAGCCCCGCAGCCGTCGCTCCGATCCGCATTATTTTCATATGCGAATCAGGTGCACAATTTCAGCCAGCTGAATGCCCAATTGCATTTTGATGAGTTGCAAAAGCATTTGCCTGCTGTACGCTGTCAACAAGTTGCAAAATGTCCAATGGCTTGGAATTGAAATACGCTTGCGAAAATGCAAGCAGAATAAGAAAAAAATATAAAACAATTTAACGCTAACGAAATTGGCGAAATGGCAAAGAAACGAGCAAAACCAAAAAATCGTACGCAGTTGGTCGTTGGCCGTCGATTGCAGGTTGCTGTAACGCTGTCACAACAAGTGTTTGTGACGACAATAATAGCATCAAAGTCTCGCGCGTACAATTTCTCACGTTACCACTTTGCCGGCGGTTTGGTGGTTGTGTGGTTGGCTGGCAGCTGGCAGCTAGCGGCACTGCAGCTGCCAAAATCCGACATGCTGTCTGCTGTCAGTCGCCTTGCTTGGCTTGCGAGCACCAACAACACGCTACAGCCCACACAAAGTCTTGAACTTGCCAGTCACACGCGTGTCCACAGTACGAGCTTGAGGAAGCCAAACCAAAACAACCCAGTTCGCCAATCAACTCGCGTCAGACGTTCGTCCGGTCACTTAACTGCAACAACCGCCAACCGTCGCTCCGGACGTATTATCAGCAACACGTGGGCGTCTTTCACACCACTGGCAACAATGTTGCGCCAGCCTGCTGTGCAGCAACGACTTTTTCAAGTCTTGTGCTGTCTTTCAGTCTTTTTTTTACATCTATGTCTTTGCGTTTAGTTAATTTCCCATCAACAACCTCCGCAATTGAGCTTTCGCACTCACTTGGATCGCTTCGTTTTCGTCTCTTAATACCGTCCATTTCGCACTTTAATGAGCTCTCGTCGTGCCATATCCTTTCTGGTTTCACGAAATCTCACCGCTTTTTATTGTCAATAAAATCGCATTTTGCTAACTTTATATCCGTGTCTGCGCATTTTTTACTACGCAAATTTCGATTATTTCCATTTGAATGCGTTTCTCTAGCTTTATGTTTGGTTAAGCTGCAGAAATTGTCGGCGAAAAAAATGAGTGCACTGTGCTTAATTGGCATTGATTTTACGACTGGCCGTTATTATGGGATTGGTGATAGAGAAAACCGGTGAAATTGATGTTGAGGGAATTGTGGAGTTTTTGACAGTGTTTCAAGTTACGAAGCCTTCCATCCCCCGAATTTACATGAATGCAGTGATTATTGTTGTTATTGTAGTAGTGTAAAAGATTCGCCGAAAAATCCTGAAGAAGTATACCAATTTGACAGTTCTTGGTCGTGTAAGAATCCGGTTCCGTTTCGGTTACGTAGACTGTCATGGTATTGCCAAGTACAGAATTGGGATCGCTCGGTTCGCAAGTTCAGAATTTCACTAACGATCTTTAATAGATACAACAGAAATCGTTGGAACTTCTGAGGTCATGAGAGCAGTTCCCGGTTTCATTTTGTAACACGTTGATTTGGGAAGCTTTTATGGATGGTTCAGAACACTTGTCTACATCGGACCTTGGAACTAACGGTATTTTACGTTTCGGACGGTATTTTTATTTCGGCTCGGCCATCCATAAAACATCCCTCAAATAATTCTGAAGAAGTCTGCAGATTTGACTGATCTTGGTCGTGTCCGTTCCGGTTACGTAGAACCGGATATATATAGTTCTATATATTATACATCACAGCAGATCGAACAGACTGTCACAAGCCATTTTCAGTAGATACAACAGGAATCATCAGAATGTGTGAGCTCATGGTATGGTAGTTCCGGGTCCATTTTATAATACGTCCATTCAGATTTGCTCATGTTGCATCGGAGCATGGAACTAACGTTTTACGCATTCGGCCGAGCGGAGAAAATAGGAATAGACACTCTCGGCACATGAGCTTCATAGTCTTAACTCTTTAAATATGGTTCCTATGAAAGTCGATCAGCGGTTCGGAGCTGACAGAACAATGTCAGACGACTTTATTTGTCATCAAGATGAACACCACAAAGAAGAGAATATTCTGGGTACAGCTATTGACTTTTAGAAATACTTTTAGCAGTTTTTTGGAAAGAATATTACAGAAAGATCGACAATATAGTTTTGGAGTTAAACAGACAGACTCCGAAGCTCAGTATTCCCGGAGAACTCATTTTCTGAAGCGATAAGACTTCTGTTCTTTCCAAAAGTATGTTTTCGAGATCTCCAAATTTTCAATTTCAGCTCTTCTTCGATATCACACAACCTATAGTAATAATGGCCCAATTGCAATTCATAAAATCTACCGCTACCGTGCATACTGACAGCTTAAAAGGCTTCCTTGTGCCTAATAGAGGACGCTGACACCTCCATGACAACTCTGTACGGACATTAAATTTTTTCTTTATCATACAAGTTATGGCTTAAACCTGTTGAGAATTCCAGACTACTACTCATACCTCACCCAAGAGCTCTCCTTTATTTATTTATTTCACCATACTAACTAACAGAAGCAATAATTTCCAAACTATCTTATCAACACTAAAAATTGTCGCAGTTGACCCACTTGACATGCACCACACTTTCTCACACATGCTAATCTCATTTGAGACAGCGCAAAAAAAAAAGAAACGGTTAATAAATTTCAATATTAAAATCACCGCACCGATGATTAACGGACTTTAAGGTAGGCATTTGCAGGCAAGTAGCAAAAATTGCTCTAAGTTGCATGCAACCGGTTCTTCCTTCTGGTTTGTTTATGTTATTTATGCGGCGGCAACAGAAAATTTATGAAAATCTTAAAAGTAGGCGAGTAACCCAATATACCAGGGTGCGAGCAACACACAGAGAATGCCTTCATAAATAATAGCAAATAGAAGATGCTAAAAGCTAGTATAAATCATTTAAGCATAAAGCATTGTTGTTGCATGCGAGTAGCATACGAAAAAAAGTAAATATTATCAGCGCCACGCATATGTGCAACTCACAATGTTGTTGCATGCCACTTGCGTCGAACACTTTGCCAGTGGCAAGTTGCTGCGATAATTAATTACCGCGCCGAGAATGTGCTCGTCATGCGGACATTAATACCAAAATATGAGGAGCTGGACAGGAGTTGCGCCTGCTGCTGTTACGGACGCATGATCTCCAGCAAGCTGAGCCAGCCTCACTGCCGGATGCCACACCAATATTTATTTCTGGTTACACTGCCTACTGGAGCATGCGTGCCAACTGCTGATATCGGTTGCAGAGGATTGTAGCGTATTGCTTTCGTGCCAGTAGTGCTTTGGTAGCAAATAAATTCACGCATATTTTTGACTATGTCATTGCAACTGCAACAAAATATGCGTTACAGCTATTGCCGCCAGCGAGCTTCTGTGGGCAATCAAATGCTAAGCTGACTTACTGGTCACGAGTGGAAAACAAATGCAAAATAATAATTTTCCCAACGATTTGCTGTAACAGAAAGTGTACAGATTCTCTCTGTATATATGTTGTATGTCGTATTGTACCCAAACCTCATACCTGCGTTGACAAATTAATTCGGGCACGCAATATTTTATGAGTTCGTGTCCACTAAAAAAGAAAACACGGCAGATAAAAGAAGAAAAAAATTTTGTATGAGAACGGTCTCTTCAAACCCGGTAGTGGTAACCATTGAATGATGTAAGAACCGTGAGTTTTTTACCTCTAATCTGCCTAAAAGTCTCCAACGGTTATCTGATCCATCGAAACTGTTCAAATGTTATATTCAAATCGACACAAGTTATGCCGAATAGTTGGTTAAATCGGGGAGCTTACTTAGAAAACTGCACTCACTTGAGCATCAGCATTCTTATTGTAATATCCAATAAATCAGTACTAATCTCTACACCGTGGTATACTTAATATAACTTTCGATTCCAAAATATTTTCGTGAACTGTGTCCTTCGTAACATATTCCGCAACATTCCGATGAAAGCATCACCCACAGAACATTATTTTAAGTCATCCGATGGATAGACTAAGTGTAGTTTTATTGGTAAATATTATCCAAATATATCAATCAACTTCCCATTCTAGAACCGACGGTGTGAAACGCTGGCATTATAAATCTAGGAGGAGGAGTTCGCAGTGTAAAACACGATTTCCGCACAGGTTCTACAAATGGACTTCGGACCGAAATTTCATGATTGAAATGTATCCATACGTATTTTTGTCAGAATCTTTTTAATCACTTGGAAGATCGGACTCAAAGTAAAATATGTGAATATTTCATGATCAAAATGAAATAAATCAAGACGGATCTCTTTCGGAAGATCGGACTCAAATCCGAAACCTAAAAAATATAGATATTTCATGAAAAGATCGATACAGACTACTGTCGGATTATTTTGATCGCTTGGAAGATCGAGAAGGTTTTATTTTGAAAGATTTTGATCACTTGGAAGATCAGGCTCAAAGTCGGAACGCTAAATATTCCACATTTGGATATTTCATGATACAGATTTCGTTCGAATTACTTTGATCACTTGGAAGATAGGACTCAAAGTTAAATATGTGAATATTTCATGATTGAAATGGAAAAAGATCGAGGCGGTTTTATTTTGGAAGATTTTGATCACTTGGAAGTCGTAACGCTAAAGATTCCACATCTGGTTTGAAATATACAAAAATATCGTTCCGACTTCAAATTCGCTTCGCTTTTATTGCCTCAGAGAGTCTGATGAGGATTTCGGTGTCGAACAGTTTTTATTATATAAGGCATCTAAAAGAAGTTGGAGTAATCCAACTGATTGTAGGAAGATATTGAGAGATGACGATCTTGTTTGTATGATTTGAAAGATCAGATAGGTAGTTCTAGAGTTTGGTACTACCATTCCGATAAAGTTGAATTTGATACTTCTTCCGTCCTACAAAAGTAATCTTTAATAGAGGTCATTTCGACTTTTTTTGTGGTATAACCCCTCCAATTATTATTACCATGCAAAACATAATTCAACAGTCTTTCGGAGGGCGCTTAAACTTTCGACGACGAAGTTAAAGAGTGGACGGAACTCAATATGCTCTACAATAGTGAACTACAAAGTGAAATTAATAAAGTCTTCGACTAATTTAGTATCTAGTTTCACTGAGGTGGAAATATAGACCGCTTGGTACGTATGCAGTCTCAAGATATTGAACATCAGCCTGTATCGATGTGATTTTGAGGTTTGGAAAGTTTGGAGTAATATTCGTCGTTATTTATGGAGCTAATTTGTTATCTAATGTGCTAGTGGTGTAAGATCATGCCGCTAGAGCGGGACTGGTATCGAGTTCCATTAGAAGAGTCATATTTAATGGAGGTTACTAGTTTTATTTATTGTTGAAAGCACTGATGGTATTACTATCATTCAGAAAATGCTTTATCAATTCTTCGGAGGCGGCTTACCATATCTATAACTCTCCATTTGTAAAAGTCAAATGTAAGAAAAACTTTGGTCAAGTATTTAGTTAAGATCTCGGCGCAAATAATACACAAATATCTGCATATACCTCAGACCTATTGGTAAACAAATATTGATACCGCCTTTAACCAGATATTTTACAACAGTTTTATTGCGCCTTTCGACCAAAATTCCTGTTTCGCAACTGCGACTTAAAATACTCTACACTAATTTATTCTAATTCCTAAGGGCCAATTTATGGAAATAGTTCTGGAGAAGTTGTGTGACGCATGTTAACACGCTTGAGGCTTATATATTCTTGTTGTTGTAATTACCGAATCGAACATTTAATTGGAAATTTTATATTTCTTGTAAATTTATTTATAAACCCATCAATATGTGTGTATGTCTGTATATGGGTATGTAAAGAACACTTGAAACAGGAATAAACATTTAGCAGAATGTGATCCCACAGTGATAATGCGAAAAAAATCCAGTTTGCTGGCTTGTATACGACTTGTGAATTAGGTAAATATTGTGTATTGAAAAACGTGCCGCGGCAAAGAGAAAGAAAAAGAGCAACGCCAACAATAATAACAAGTCACAAACAAGTCTAAAGCGTGAAGCGAAAAATAAAATCAACAGCGCAAAGCAAACAACAAAAACCTGGCGAATTCCCACTTCTGGATGTCGTGGGTTTTTGGGAGCAGCGTAAACAGGAACGAAAAATCAGCAAGTAAGCGGGCCACATTCGGGCTGGTTGGCTGGCTGCTGACTGGCAAGCTTGAGTGTATTAAGTACAGTCACGTCATTTTTGCTATTTTATTTTTCCGCACACACTTTGGCATCACTTTGGCTGCTGTGCGAAGCTATGGACTGATTCTGTAGATGAAGCGTGTGGCGGGTGTAGGCGCTGACTGCCGAATAGACTGTGTGTAGTGTGGCGGCAACTGCCGCTGGTGTCGTTGGCTATTGTGGCTTTTATGGCATGAATGACGTCTTTAGCTGCCACCGGCACTGTTCTTTCTCAATATTTCCATGCAGTATTTTACGCATTTGCCACAGCAACATACATGCCTACACGGCGCAATTCAGACGCGGTCGCGGGCTTTCAAGTAGCACAGTAAGTGCCTCATTTATTTTCGGTGGCATCTTCTTTTCGTAGCACAAGCACAACACAAAGCGCACACATTCCGCACAGTTTACGATCTCTATTGAGCATAGAGTTGTTACATGCAACGCAGCAAGTAGCAGTAGCAACAATACTATGACAGCAAATTATTGGCGATTTTTTCTTTCTTTCTTTAGTAGGTGTAAAGCGGAAAAATATGCACAATTGACTGGCGAAGCTACAGCGGTTTACGGCGTTGCAAACTCTGCGTGAGCGTACACTTATTGTAAGCACATATTTATGCACATACCTGGATGGATTTGAAAATTGTAATTTAATAAAATAATTGCCACAATTAGTTATGAGCAAAATATTGCTGGCCAATTGCGAAGTGGCAGCGGAGAAACGGGCGCTAGAACAGGTCAACAACGTTGTGGATTGTATGGTAACTGTATGCGTACTAGTCCACAGCTTAAATGCTGGTTGCGTCGATCCAAAATTATGTGAATTGCCGGGAATCGCTTATATATTGACTACTGTCTTTGATAATTGCTAGGTGCTGGGGAGCTTGCTAAATTTATCTGTGGAACTCTTCAACGTTAGCTCGTTATCTACGATCACTGATCGCAAATCTCTAGCTCCGTTTTGCAGCTCAATATTTTCCCACATAACGAAGTTATTCTTCGGGATCGTCTATTTCATTTGAGTGATGTTTGTTAGGGATAAGTTCATTTTAGTGGCTCTAATACCTTCCAAATCATATAATCTCTGGAAGAACAATTAATACATAGATGGCGCATAGTTTTATAAAATGAAGAGTCTACAAAATTAACAGATTGCGATCACTGATCGCGAATTTCTACCACCGTCCTACAGCTCAGCTCGAACGCTTCATATTTAACGATCTTCGCGATCGCTAATTCTAAGAAGAATGTATGTTCCCAGGAGATGTGCTGTGTTTTTTATGAATAAGAATCTTTTTATGGCACTAATATCTTCTAGATAATAGAATCTCTGAACTCTGTATCGCAGGAAACTAGGCTAGGTACTTCTGTTGCACTTACAGTGGAATGGGAACTAACAGGAACGCCGCTGTCCTCTTGCAACTTGCTTCTGGATGAATGGGTCTCAGTCGAACTGAGCAGGCGCTGGACAGTCACTAGCACCTGTTCTGTCGCAAGATCATTCTGGCCCAAAGTAAATCGCAAGAGGTCAAGGGAACTCTTTGCCCTAAACAAGATCAATCTTTCCCAAGTTATAGGTGTTCTAACTGACCATTGTCCCATTGGGACTCACGCGGTCAAATTAAAAATTTTACCGGATGCTAGCTGCCTAGAAGAAGGTGAGGTAGAATCCTCCCAGCATTTCCTTTTGGAATGTCTCGCGGATACAGAAGTTAAACACCTCTGCAGATTTGTGGTAGGTTCCAAGCGCTTTGTCGATTCATAAATAAGTGAGGGGGTTGAATTTTTACGGCACCACAAACTACTGCTCTCGATAGTCTAAGTGGGTTTCCCCCTTTATAGGGAAACAGCCTTCGTACCTAACCTAACGTAACCTAATATCTTCTAGATAATATAATCTCTGCACTCTTAATAGATAGATGGAGGATAGTTCTATAAAACTAAAAGATCCCTTCTCTGATCGCGAATTTCTACCTCCATCTTACGGCTCAGCTCGTTCACTTCATATTTAACGATCTTTGGGATCGCCAATTCCATTAAGGTTTCAATTTCCCTGAAAATATACTGTGGTTTTTATGGTTAAGAATCTTTTATGGCTCTAAAATTATCTAGATAATACAATCTCTCGAGAACTATTATTCGATAGATGAAGGATAGTTTTATAAAATGAGCAGTCTGAAAAATTAAACAGGGTCAAGTTCGATAAAGAAAATGCTTCTCAAATATTCGTAGAACAACACTCCTTAGAAATATAGGCAAGTCTTATGGACTACTTTTCACTTTATATTCTATAGAACCAGCCAACGGGGACCCCTGTTCAATCTCTAAGACCAACTAATGAAAAACAGGTAGTTTCAAAATCGCTCATCTCTCAGCGAACAAATCTCAAAGTGAAATTTTATCATAAAAGATCATCTCTTGGCACCGATCAGCTCATTTGGATGCGTCTAAAAACATTTAGGATCATTAGTCCTCTCTCAGCGAACAAATCTCAAAGTGAAAATTTATCACAAAAGATCATCTTTTGAAATCGATCTTTATCACGCTCTTTTGGACACGTCTAACACCATTTAGGTCCATTAACCGGAGGAAATCAAAACAAAATTTCTCACAAAAGATCATCTCTTGAAATCGATCAGCTCTTTTGGATGCGTCTAAAACCATTTAGGTCCATTAACCGGAAGAAATCAAGACGAATGCCGCTAAAAAAAACTTGAAGTTCAAAATTTTTTGTACAAGAACAGGCGTATCATTTATATTATAGAGTTTTAGGAAGCGTTTGAAGAAGCCTCATTCCAATGGAATAATTTTCCGGAAGATCCTGTATTATTCCAAAGAGCTACGGGAGGACATTTTGATTGACAGAATCAATTTTCTTCCATTTACTGCAATTAATCTTGACAATTCTTCTGCATATTTGTATAAGCCTACAAGTGTATCAAACGAAGCATCAACTTGCAACAAGATAAATCGAACAAATAAGTGATCTCCAGTGGCTCTCAATGCATAAATATAACAGGTACTGTTTCCTGAGCAATAAGGCTTCCTGAATTGATGTGTTTCAAGCAAATCAAGCAAATAGCAAGAGAAATAGACATGTTCTCAACATGTTATTAATTAAGTTTTCACCGTCACGCACACAGCTTTATCTAATTCTCCAGCGGCGCATACCTGGTTGCAATTAATTACGCCAGCGCCGTAACTGGATGTCTTGAATTACGCATGCGCGACTGTATGAAAGCACAGCATTTGTCAGTTGGTGTATAAAAATATTGTGACATAAAAAATATTGCATAAGATTTTTAATTAAAATAAATTTAAAAAATTATAAATTATTATATAAACAATATTAATTTTAATTAAATAATCTTTTCGTTTAAATATAAAATATATGCAGTTGCCTATATGTAAATATGTATTTATATATACAGGTTATACATAACTTCATGTTTCATTGCATGCTTGGCGCTGCGCTTCTGACGACACTGACAATGTTCGAGAAGATACAAAAAAAAAATGTGGTCAACAACCTCGCAGGGCACAAAGCGCGCAAACACACACACATATGCGTACATAAATAAATGCCTGCATTCAAGCATATATGTATGTATTTATATGTATAATAAAAAATACAAAAATAACCACACAAAGTCAACGCAACGCACACGTAAATGCATTCACTGATTGATCTCTTCACGTACAACAATAAATATGATAAATATAGCAGTTATAAATAAAGATGTCTATATACGTAAATGGTGTTGGGTCGACGTTGACTAAATATATACTTAAAAAAAAAAAGCTGTGAAATGCAGAAGAAAAATACTTGACTTAAACATATGAAATCGTAAGTTATGTCATTAATTATATAACGAAAAGTTTATAGTAAGTATTATAATTTTATTTTATTTAAGTAGTCTTAAATATCTGCCTTCCGCCTTTTTGTATTTTGAATTTCGTGGCTCTGTATAAAGCGCTACAGAGCTCGTATCTGGCAATACTATAGATCTTTGAAAGGTCTTGACATAACCTACAAAACGACGCTATGCATACTTAGTTTGGATATTGCGTTCAACAGTTATAGACGTGTAAACATGGAGTTCACTAACGACGAAATTCGCGCTATTTTAAAGCTTTACTTCGTTAAAGGCAAATCCGCTTGGGAAAGGTTCCGTGATTTGGAGGATGATACTCTATCACTTCGAACTGCGAAGGAATGGTTTCGACGATTCAGAGCGAGTGAAAACGACACCATGGACGGACACCGATCAAACCATGAAAAACATCGAGTTAGACCGGGACATGGGAGTTAGTCACCAAACCATTTTAAGCCATCTGCAGAAGGCTGGATATAAAAAAAGTTTGGGTGCCGCATGATTTGACGCAAAAAAAAAACTTCTGGACCGAATCAACGCCTGCGATATGCAGCTGAAACGGAACGAACTCGACCCATTTTTGAAGCGAAGGGTGACTGGCGACAAAAAAATGGATCATATACGACAATATCAAGCGAAAACGGTCGGGGTCGAAGGCCGGTGAATCGTCCCAAACAGTGGTCAAGCCGGGAATGACGGCCAGGAAGGTTTTGCTGTGTGTTTGGTGGGCTTGGAAGGAAATCATCCACTATGAGCTGCTCCCATATGGCCAGACGCTTAATTCTACCATCTACTGAGAACAACTGGACCGCTTGAAGCTGGCGAACGACCAGAAGCGTCCAGAATTGTCGAAAAGGAAGGGTGTAGTGTTCCACCAGGACAACGCCAGACCACACACTTCGTTGATGACTCGTCAAAAGTAACATCCAGCATATAGCTCGGACATAGCGCCTAGTGGTTACCACCTGCTCATGTCCATGGCGAACGCCCTTGGTGGTGTAAAATTGAACTCAAAAGAGGATTGTGAAAAATGGCTGTCCGAGTTCTTCGCAAATAAGGAGGTGTGCTTCTACGAGGAAGGTATTATGAAGTTGCCGTCTAGATAGGAACAGATTATCTAACGAAACAGCGCAGACACTTTTTATAAAGCATTTTATTGAGAGCAAAAAAGGAGAAATAAGAATAATTTTTTTTTACAATACAAATTCAAGTTTCGAAGGAGAATTCAAGAGAGTTAATAATAATTTTTTTTTTTTCAATTTTTCTTGGGTAGTCGTTTTGTCCAACATAATATTCACAGAACACGTCTACACTTTTAAAACGATAATACATCCACTCTTTCTCTCGGTATTAGGCTCTGAGTAGGATTGATTTTATGTATTACGGGGGACTGGTAGTCGACAATATTTGAAAAATCTTAAAGCCTTAAATGCTTAGATCTTAATTTAGTACCAATGACAAAAACAACTGCGTTTTTTCAAAAATCCAAGCTTTCTGGAATAAAAAGTGACAAAATCAGCGAAAAGGAGAACCTTATTAACTACATTTTATTAAAATAACTTCCAGACTTTTTGGATGAAAATTGTTTATACGTCCACCGTTATTAGGAAGACAAAATATGAACATAAATTTATAAAAATCACTACTCTCATGCCCTTATTTTGTTCAGTAAACTAATTCATAATTATTTTTTAAAGTTTTATATGAGACTAGTATAATTGAAAATTATTATGAATTTGTTTAATAATTCGTAAGAAAATATACGGATACAAATTACTTTCTTCTACTACTTTATAATACCAGAACCATACAAATTTAGCATAATAATAAAGATAATACATTTGCTATTATGTTTTAAAAATAATTTCGGATAAAAAACCGACGAGGCTGGCTAGCATAATTTCCAGACGACAGGTCCAATTTTCGACTATTTTTTGTAGCAATTTACAAATGTAGGTCGTATGTCAGCAATAAACCCTCGTTGTTCCGTTATATGTCTGTTCAGTATGAAATGGTGGAAGCGTTCAAAAAAAGGCCAACTCCGAAAAAAGTGTCGTCTCATTGAATACCACACGTTTAAAGAAACACCCAGTACAACGTGTGACTGGCAGTCAGGAATATATTGAAAAGCGTTGCATTAAGTTAAATAAGGTTTGTACAACAACAACGTTCGCGAAATCTTTGAGAAAATCGAAATTTGTTTAAGAGGTTAGTGGTAGTCAGGATTTTCAAAAAAAAAAAATATTTTTTTGCATATTCGTTAAGTGTAATATCTTAAAAATATTCTCTGACAATTTGAAGTTGATCCGATAATTACTGTTCGAGTTATTCGACAAATAAGTAAGAGCGCTCGGGCACTCCAAAACGCTCAGTAGAAACTTTAAATGCGTTTTTTCTCAAAACTATGTTTTTTGAACTGGTGACAACAGCAACTCGAAAACTGCTCAATAGATTTTAATGAAATTTATAAAGCTTTTAGAATACATAATAATCATAGGACTGATTTTTTGTTTTTCAAAAATTTCGATTTTTTAAGACCATTGACCTGAGGCCGCCATTTTGTTAATTTTTTAAAAAGAGAAAAAACTTCGATCCGGCCCAGGATTATCTATTAGGTTTACAACTTTGCTTTCGCCGTTTTCCAACAGATGTCTCTAGGGTCAACCACTGGTCGATTAAATCGATATAAAACGATTTATTATATCCAATTACCCAACAAAATATTTGTAGAGATCTGTTTGCATCCCAAACTTATTCTCAACTGAAAATGTCACTTTTTGAGCCGAATTCTCGACATTTGCGGGAAATTTTGCTTTTCAAAGTTGTGGACCTTATATTTATAAAACTAATTCTTCTTATCCGATTGATTTTAGATGAATCCCCAAGGACTTATGATTGTCCCCGCAAGGACCTTTGATTGGAACTGGGTCAACACAAACAGCTATAACTTTGGAGATTATAATTTTTTTTTTTAATTTTTGTGACTTCAAGTCAAAGCATTGTGTAATAATGCCATATTATTAAATTCTAATTTTTCCGTGTCTCTGACTACCCCTAACCCCTTAAAAAAACTTTATAAAATACCTTTCAAACGACTAAGGAAGGTTCTGAGGACTCTACAGTTATTAAATTTAGGATTTAACGGGTGATTTTTTTGAGGTTAGGATTTTCATGCATTAGTATTTGACAGATCACGTGGGATTTCAGACATGGTGTCAAAGAGAAAGATGCTCAGTATGCTTTGACATTTCATCATGAATAGACTTACTAACGAGCAACGCTTGCAAATCATTGAATTTTATTACCAAAATCAGTGTTCGGTTCGAAATGTGAAATCCGCTTTTTTATCGACAAATTTTGTTCAGCGATGAGGCTCATTTCTGGTTGAATGGCTACGTAAATAAGCAAAATTGCCGCATTTGGGGTGAAGAGCAACCAGAAGCCGTTCAAGAACTGCCCATGCATCCCGAAAAATGCACTGTTTGGTGTGGTTTGTACGCTGGTGGAATCATTGGACCGTATTTTTTCAAAGATGCTGTTGGACGCAACGTTACGGTGAATGGCGATCGCTATCGTTCGATGCTAACAAACTTTTTGTTGCCAAAAATGGAAGAACTGAACTTGGTTGACATGTGGTTTCAACAAGCTGGCGCTACATGCCACACAGCTCGCGATTCTATGGCCATTTTGAGGGAAAACTTCGGAGAACAATTCATCTCAAGAAATGGACCCGTAAGTTGGCCACCAAGATCATGCGATTTAACGCCTTTAGACTATTTTTTGTGGGGCTACGTCAAGTCTAAAGTCTACAGAAATAAGCCAGCAACTATTCCAGCTTTGGAAGACAACATTTCCGAAGAAATTCGGGTTATTCCGGCCGAAATGCTCGAAAAAGTTGCCCAAAATTGGACTTTCCGAATGGACCACCTAAGACGCAGCCGCGGTCAACATTTAAATGAAATTATCTTCAAAAAGTAAATGTCATGAACCAATCTAACGTTTCAAATAAAGAACCGATGAGATTTTGCAAATTTTATGCGTTTTTTTTTTAAAAAAGTTATCAAGCTCTTAAAAAATCACCCTTTATTTATCATTCGAAAGTCTCTTGTATGTCTTTTTGTGCTGAAGATGAAAATGATCCAAAAAAAATCTGTACTCCTCTTGCTTTGCTCGGTAAACAGATTTTTCATTTTCTCTAAAGCCTTATTAATTCTTCGAATCAGTTCTTGAACAATGCGCCTTAAGATTTTTGATACATAATATTCGGAGACATATTCTTTTCTACTCTTCCTTAAGGATATAAAACAAGAACCATATAAATTTACCAAAATCTTTCACTTTTCCAAACTTATTCTCTTTAATAAAAACTTTTTCTATCGAAAGAATTTGTCAAGCAACAAAAACAGCTAAAATGACGTCATCATAAAGAAATGTTAATCAAGTGAAGAAAATTCCATCTGTGTTCTCAATTTTGGTTGTGATCCAATTTGAATTTGCAAGTATCGGAAGCAACATACTCCCTTCTTTAGTAGGCGGTTAACGTTGTTTCGTGCTTTCGAGGTATTAGATCGCTATGTGAAGCACCAAAAACTCATTCAATAAATTTCCAACTTATAAGGAAATTCTCTCACAACCCTCTCTCTCCCGCTGAGAGCATTAAACGTGTTTCTGATGCAGATGTCGCCTCTTTAACTCCAAACAATTACACTTTATTATCACATTGGCAAAAAAAATATAATTTTTTTATAAACAAATTCCATTGCATAATTAAAAAAAGAGACTACACCCTCCCATATGAATACATACGAAAAATCTGCTTGTAATTATTATAAAAATCGCATTATTTTGATTGCAAGCGCTTAACAGCTGTGATAACAGCAAAAAAGTAATCAAAATACAACTGAAAAGAGTAAGAAAAAAATAAAATTCCACAATCACAAGCATTGCAATAATAATAACAAATACACGCCCATAAAGTATAAGCGAAAATAAATTAACAACAAAGTTTCAGTGCAAAAATAAACCCAAAGCGACGCGTTGTGCTACCGAATATTGCCAAATACCACAATGTTTATGTGATTATAAATGAAATTCGTACTTTGTTGTTGTTGTTGTTGGTGTTTAAATGTAATTACGTGTGTGTGTTATTGTTGTGTTTGTGTTTGTACTTGTGCATTAACTCGTAAATCATTTGCGATCAACGCTGATTAATTTATATTTATCGAACACGCGCAGACGCTCGCCAACGCAAACCGCCATCAAACAGCTGATGACGACGCTGAGGGATTTTTGGACACATAAGCAGATATTTACTTTGCGTGCACATATGCTTATAAATATCTGCATATATGTACTCGTATATAATTAGAATAGTGTGTAAGCGACAACCACATTTGTTTTTGTTTTTTTTTTTTGTAATGAGACTTGCACTTTTTCAATTAACATATTTAATTTATGCGCTCGGCCTACGCGTCTGCAATGTTAATCAATTAATTTGCTTTAGCAAATCACAAACGAAGACAAGCAAGTAAGTATTTCTATATTTAAGTATGTAAATATTTATATATTTATGTATCGCTGCCCCCACTCTTTTGCTTGAAAATGCATTAAAGTCGCGTGGCGCATGCAAATTTTTGTTTAGTCATTGATTTTAAATTAAAAATATACATATTTGTATACTTAATATTCAATAAAAACCTAGCATGCTCACTTGAGCATACTCACAGTTCATAATCAAAATGAAAAGAACACGAAAAATTGGAAAAAAGTACAGTGCAAAGCAATAGCAAAAACAATTGCTGCATAAATAATAAAAAATTATAAATAGAAAAAATAGCAACAAAAATAGCTGACTCCACGACTGACAGCGTTCAAACAAACAATACACATATATGAGGTGTGTTCAAAAAATAACAGGAATTTTCGTAAAAAAAAAAACAAGTAAAGAAAGGCTAAGTTCGGGTGCAACCGAACATTTTATACTCTCGCAATTTATTGCTATATATTTATTAAGAAAATACACAATTTGACCCATATATTCGGTATAAATATAGTTCACATATTAACCGATTTACAAGCTATTAGGCTCATCGTATTTTTGAAAATCCTATAATTATAATCATATATAAGGGAAGTTATGACCCGATTTTAACCTTTTCTGGTACAGAGACACACTATTAGAAGAAAAATATTTCCTCTGAATTAAATAAAGATACCTGAGAGATTTACCGGAATTTTCGGTGAAAAGTTACCCTTAGGAACTGAGTTCTTCAAATTCGATATCCGGGGCAATGAGAAGTTATAGTCCGATTTCGACAAATTTTTCACAAGTTGTGCCACGCAGTATTTATGTAAACTTTTATTTCTCTATCTTCATTGGTTCCTAATGTATATCTTATAAAGTGAAGGAATCAGATGGAATTCAAAATTGAGGTATATGGGAAGTTGGCGTGCTTGTGAACCGATTTCGCCCATTTTTCAACCGTGTTGTCAGGGTGTCAAGAAAATATTATGTACCGAATTTCATTGAAATCTGTCGAGTAGTTCCTGAGATATGGTTTTTGACCCATAAGTGGGCGATGCCACGCCCATTTTCCATTTTGGTGGTTATTATCCGATTTCTTTCATTTTTGGACTATATTAAGAAGTGGCTAAAAAAGACAGCTGCAGAAAGTTTAGTTTATATAGCACTATTGGTTTGCGATATATGTACAAAACCTATTTGGGGGCGCGGCCACGCCCACTTCTACAAAAAAATTACATCCAAATATGCCCCTTAATAGTACGATCCTTCATACCAAATTTAATAGCTTTATTTATGGCTTAGTTATGGCACTTTATGTGTTTTCGGTTTTCGCCATTTTGTGGGCGTGGATTTTGACTCGCCTCGTCGCTCTGGTCACTTTGGTATATATAACCCCATATCTAACTCTTTTATTTCTTGGTGACACAAACAACCGTTATGTGAACAAAACTATAATACTCTCTAGCAATTTTGTTGCGAGAGTATAAAAAATGCATAATTGAATTTTTCAAAAATTTGAAATTAAAAAATTCCCGATATTTTTTGAACACACCTCTTAAATAAAATAACTTTGCATATATTAAATAATGTGAATCACTCAGCAAGTATCAAACACATGCACACACATACACAAACAAGTGCAAATTCATTTAACAAACAGTTGCATACAACAAAAGCACAAAAGCAGTCAGTCAGTCAATTGTTTGAATATTCGTTGCAAATTCGTTTTAGTTCACTTTGCGTAATTTGCATGCCATTCATTGTGCCTGCACCACCTCTTACTCCATCACCTCCTTTGCTGCTTTGCCGCGCTGTTGACATGCGCTTGCTATTTTCTTATTTATTTCCCAGTGCGAGTGCCTGTGTGCCTTTGTGGGTTTTTACGATAATTCCCGACCAGCCTTAACAAAGCGCCTTTGTTGTTGTTGTATTATTTAATTTATTTATTTTAGTCGGTAAATTTATTTATTTTAAAATATGCTAAAAATGCTAAGTTATTGCTTACTTAGTCAGCTGGGCGATGTCATGGAAAGCACTTTATTTTTATTTTTTATTTTATTTATGAATGAAATTGATTATAACATTTTGTGTTCGGGGTATGCGTCACATGGAATATTCTGCGGTTACGGGATATTTTAATGAGATTAATAACTGTAATTTGTTTTAAATTGTGAGTATTAAGGTCTACAATCAGCTGTATGAAAAGAATTACGAGCATCTTCCCTAACACTTACAAGGATTCTTCCGGGTTTTAAGATGTATTGTGAGTCAGCGTAACTACTGTTTGCGGTTTCGAAAGCACCTTACATGAGTCGATAACTCAGAGTCTTCCGGATCACATATTTTGGTGCTTCTTTTTCTCTTTTTGAACTCCTTTCTTATAAGAATTCTACCAGGTGTCAAGGTATTCTGTGAGTCAGTGCAGCTGCTGGCAACATTTTCGAAAAACCTTCCATGAGGCAGTACCTCAGAGACCTCGGGATCACATATTTCGGTTCTTAATTTAACAGGTACACTTCTCTTCTCTTTTTGGCTCTTGAAGAGCGTTATCCCACAAGTAAAAATCTTAGGTCCAATGGAAGTATAGCTGTATAAGATCCGTATTTCATATCGAACCCGCTGAAAATTTGACTTTTGGTTGAAATAGAATTAGCTACCATGAAGACATTCCGACATTTTCGGCTTAAGAACCAGCAGCATTTAGAAATTTCGCCTATTTAAAATCATATTGAGATATTCAAAGATATTGTATAGGAGACAGTCCAAAACTCGAAACACCCAGCAATAGAGCGACGTGCATCAACATTGCTGGGGTCCAAAAGTCCAAAGTGAGATTCCATCTTAAAAAAAAATACAAGTAGTGGTGTTATCTATGACTGTTCTCCGACACAATTCGACAAAATGAATGAATACCTCTGGTATAAAATCAGATTGAAGATAGGAAAGTACACAAAGGAAAACTCGAAATCAGAATAGACTGTTCTCTGAAAGCATTTCAGTGACAGACAAGATACGTTGGATCTAATACACTATCACTAATCGCTTCACCAGTATCCATGTTTTTCGAGTCAAGGAAATCGGTCCAAACTATAGCCACATCTTGCCTTTCACTACGGCCTACCAACTTGAAGCACTGAGGAAGGTATTGTAATAAGAACTATAGTTTTACCTTTCCATCAAACCTTTCTCTTAAAGAACGGTATTAGAAACCTCAATTTGTCGAGCTTTCTTGGTATGGTTTTCTCAAACAATGAACAAAATATCTCGATAGAACTAAGCGAAAATCTTATGGACAGCTTTCAAATATTCGATCAAAAATATGGAAGAAACCGATACATAGCTTAACTTTTAGTGCTGCAAATCGAATTAAAATCAAGTGAATCATCATCATCATTTGGCTCTACAGCTCTCTGTGAGTTTTGGCCTACACGTCTCAAAGTGACCCCGTTTTTTGCGGTCTCCTCCAGTTATCCAGTCCTAGCTACTTCAGTTCTTTGTTTATTTCGTCCTTTCATCTTGATCTCGAACTTCCTATGAATGCTTTCGAGCCCAATACCTTCCTTTAGGCTCTTGAACCATCCATTCTTGTAATATGTCCTAGCCATCTTATTCGTGGCGTTGTAATAAATCACACCAAGTTTTCTCTTAGAATTAGCTGGTCAAGTACGCTATTCCATCTCATCCTCGTTTCATCAGGTCCCATTCTGACTGTGCCGGACCATTTTTTTTCGGAGGTCATCAATTTTGTTGTGTCTTTTTTGATTATTCTCCATACATAAGCTCCATAGCACAATACTGGTCGTACTACGTGCGTTTAATACAGGGTTATTTTGCATGGTCTGTTGATTAATTTGGACTTTTAGAAGAGTTTTAAAAGAGAAGTGAATATACTTTGATAATTTTCCTTATATGTGATAATATTGATGCTTATCAATTTAATTCTCCTCCAATTTAAAAGAAAATTTAAGATATGTAAATCAGCTTCTCTTAGAAATTTAAGAAAAGTTCTTTGCTGAACTCTCAAAAAAATATTGACGTCAACAATAAACTCATATCCAAAGATGTCCCTGAAAGTTGCAATCATTGACTGACGTCGATCATCACTGGCTGTGTGCACGCACATACCGACAGACCAACGGGCAAACAGTAAAATAGATGGATGTAATCAGCGATCGAACGGAGCGAACAACACGCCTTGATTGTTCGCCAGCGGTCAAGCGTCAACAGCAATGACCTTTGCCAATGAAGCGTACGCGCGCATTTGCAAACGAACTGGCTGGCTGGCTGGCTGTGGCGTTGTGTGGCAGCAGCACAACCAATCAGCCGGGCGACAGAGCCAACAAGCGGCCAGCGAGCGCTCATCCAACGAACAAGCAGCAAACAATTGCACGTTGCATGCAGAGAAACAATAAATAAGCAAATATAATAAAAATAAAATACAAATACAAACGCGAAGAAGAAATATTTGCAATAAAAATAACAATAATAAAAGGAGGAATGGCAAATAAAAATATACGCGATTGGAGTAATAAAGAAACGAAGAATTGCACGCGCAAATAACTCGCACATATATTTGTATTTTTGTATTTGTTTGTGTGTGTATGTATAAAAGTAAATAAAACCGCACATCAAGTGTCGCGCTGGCATGCATTGGCCGCCGCTGTGGCTTGTGGAACGCCAAGCGCTGAGCGTTAAGATTGCAGCGCCTTGATGCTGCTATAGTTGTTGCTTTTTTGCTTTCTTTGTTGTTATTGTATTTTGTTTTCTTTCTCGTTATTGTTGTTGTTGTATACTGAGGTCGCGCTTATCGTTAAAAAGTTTGTTGTCTTTTGCTAAAAGCACGGACGGACAGCCAGCGTTGGCATAAATGGCTATTGGCGACTGACAAAGGGAAGCGCTGATGATGAGTCGAACGCTTGTTGGTGGGCAACGCATACAAGACAAGTCCCATGAGAACTCGCACGTCGGTCGTTCCGTTCGTTGTATATGGTGCCGATAAGAGCGGGTTGAACAGGATTAAGAGATTGCAGCATTGTTGCGGACACTATCTATTCAATAATTCACAGTGAAAGACAAGATTTTTTACAAAAACACAAGAATCGGATAGCCAGCGGCAATTAGTACTATAGCACTAAGCTAAGCGCTCAATAGAAAGTGTTTTGAGTGAATTCTGGCTTCCCGCTCGTTTCCAACGAAATTTGTTGGCATTTAACTAATCTGGAGCTTAAAGCGCTCTCTAGCTTAGAAACTTTCTGTACTACGTACATTAGTAGGAGGATATTTTGGAGTACCGTTAGCAATATGCTTACTATCCTCAGACGGCTTAACTTCAAAAACCCCTAAACAAAGTTTCGAAGTTTACGAAAGCTCCGAAAGTTGGACGCTCCACCTGTGAGAGCCAAGCCAAGTTGTTCGGGATTTAATTCACAGTCTAACGAATGCTGAGATGAGTTCGTCCTCGTTTCCAACATATTCCATAAATCTCTCCACTATACTGGAAGTTCTTCAATTAGGAAGTTAGCTTCCTCTAATAGTAAGGTCGTTTCCTCAACACCGGAAAATTTGCTAATTCCAAGTATTTTTCCCAAAAGTACTTTCCTTCGTTTCCAGAGAATAATTCTTTAACGAAGAACCGTTCAACCACCTCAAATTTAGGAATAAAGAGTTCCTGCAGCCTCCTGGCCCAAAAATGGAGCCGTATCAACCAAATTCTTATGGAGCTCGCTTCCAACTATATATACTAGAATATACTCCGATATTAATAGGTACCCTTGTCTGAGCAATGGATCCGTACCCCAGTTGAATGAGCTCAAAAGCATCGCCTGTTAAATACCATCCTATGGAGCTCGCTTCCAATCATATATCCTAGAATATACTCCGATATTATTAGGTACTCTTGTCTGAGCAATGGATCCGTACCCCAGTTGAATGAGCTCAAAAGCATCGCCTGTTAAATATCATCCATGAAAAGTAAGCTCTTGAAACAAGAGACTTCACTGAGTTCAGACAGTCATTTAAGTAACTAAGATACGCTGAAACAGGGTCGATATTCTAACCTTCTGTTGATCTGCTTTTAACCTTTGGCTTATGGTAACAGAAGCTTTAACTTCCTCCTTTCTTCCAGCGAGAATTAAACTTCCTCTAAAGTACACCAAATCAGCAGAAGAAGCCGAAAACCCAAAGCAAGTCCAAAACAGTACATTGTTAACTCCCTGAAATTCTTCCCCGCTTGCCAACAAAAATTCGCGAATTGCCTTCCGGCTGTCGAGCAAATCATGCAACAAAGTTGAAAATTATTATACACAAAACATTTTTTTCCTCTTCTTATTTAGATTTAATACAATCGCGTATTTTCAATGCTTCATCAAGCTGGACAATTCATTGTGCAATGAACCGTAGCCCAATGGCAATGGCAAATGAGCATGCGCTTTTTACTCGCTGCGCTGCTCTCGTTGCATTGTTGTTGTTTAGCTGAAATTACGCCAGTCACTGCACTCACCCGGCACGCTTGAGCATTTCAACCAGTCAACCAGTTGATCACGAGGAATATAACACAACATATTCCAACAAACGGCTAACTGCCGATATTTAAGTATTGTTGAAGCATACAATGCATTCTTTTAGAATTGCGCACGTCATCAGCATATGCCAAGAATTATGCCTAAGTACGTACGTACATACATATGGTGGTTGGTTAAACTAGGTTTAACCAGCCACCACCATCAGCAGTCATCTAGCAAACCAACAATCAAGCCGGCCATCAAACGATTCATTGAACGTTCGATCAGCGCTTGACTGAACGTCGTCGTCTCTATACATCCAATAATCAGCGCATACATAGTACGGGTACATATCACCATCGCTCATATGCTTATTCATCGTTGTGTCTTTCCTTGCCGCTTCGCCCATCCACTCCAATGTTATTTAAATGATCGTTCACGATCGTCGTCAACGTGCTGCCGCTGACGTTCGTTCATTGTGCTAACTCATGCTTCGATCGTTGACTTTAATTTTCATGTAGCGCCAATCAAGCTGAAGCACTGAAGCGCTGAGGCACACCATCATCGCAGCAAATGAATAATCAGGCAGCCAAGCCAGTCACTCAGTCAGCCAGCCATCCAAGCACCGCTTGCCAACCCGTTGAAGTGTTCGAGTGTTCGCTTGTTATCGGCAGCATCCGCACGGCCGGCCACAATAATTATTCTTTGGCAAATTTTTTATATATTTTTATGTGCTGTTGCGCGCATGCGCGAAATCATCAGGTATTGAAAGAAAGTATCTATTAACTATTGGTGGGCGTAATCTTAGGCGCTGGCATATTTACGGTTAATGTTATTGGTGGCATTTAGTGGGCGCTGCAATCGATAATGGGGTCACTTTAGTTGTAGATTATTTTCGCTTAGCGATAATGCAAGTAATATTTAATGGAATAACAATTTTTAGTTTTTATGCGATCGTAAATTTAGTAATGAAGTTAAACAACATCGTTAGCTGCATCACGATAATTGTGATTAAAAAATAACTCTTTTTGAACGATGTCAATTCCAGTAGAAGTTGAGAAGCTTCAGGTCTGGTAGTATTTGAGCTCAATCCGAACAGTCCGAGTCTGACTCCAAAGTGGCATGAAAGCTGTAGATTACTTATTTTAACGGCGGAATGTATTCCCGAACTAGTTTTTAGTAAGGCTGCCGAGTTAACGGAACCTGAATATAACGGTCAACCTATTCGAGTTACGTAGATCTATCCAATGTGGAATCCCTCACTTCGTTGTTGTTTTAACAGCTGAAATGATTCGCACACTAATTTAAAGAATGATGCAGAGCTAAAAGATCATGAAAGGGTACAAATTCCCATCTGTTCGAGTTACGTAGATCCATCCATTGTGGAAACCCTTTCACCTTTTTGTTGCCTGGGAAGCATAAAACATAATCCAGCTGATTTTGAGGAAGGCTGCCGAGCTGACGGCTTTAAATGGATACAAATCGATATATTCGAGTTACTTAAATCCATCCATCGCGGGAACCCTCATCTTCTTATTGTGGTAACACCAGGAAACATTCTGCAATTAATTTTGAGGACGCTGTCGAGCTAACCTTGAATGGTCATAAGGTCCGATCTATTCGAATTATGTAGAATCGTCCAATGTTGGAACGTCGTCCTTGCTTATTTTACCCGAGCAGATTTTTATTTTCTGATGTCAAATTTGTAGGTATCCAAAGTTGGTCTTCTCAACTATTGGCAGAGTTCTCCGTCGAGCGAGAAACATAGCTTACCGAGCTGATGGACCATGAATGGATATAAATTCCGATCTGTTCGAGTTATGTAGATCCGTCCTGGGGGAAATCCCAGTTTGACTCTTTCTACCTTCAGAGATTTTTTCTATGCCTGGGGTCCTTTCCAAGGAGAGAACAAACCATATTTATAAGCATCAAAACCTTGTTTACTCAATTATGGGCAGAGTTCTCCGTCCAGCAAGAGATGAGGTTGAGAGGGTTCACAAACATAGCTTACCGAGCTGATGGACCATTAATGGATACGAATTCCGATGTATTACGTAGATCCGTACATCGTGGGAATCCTCACAAAATAACAGACCTTAGGTGGATATAAGTTCCGATATATTCGAGATCCGTCCATTGTGGGAATCCCATCTTGTCTTCTTTTACCTTCAGAGGTTTTTTCCGTGTCTGGGGACTTTTCCAAGATTTTGGGAACGGAGTTCACACCATTTACGAAGTAATAAGTCGGATTAGTAAGTACCAAATATATATACAATAATAAATATACCAAATATATAATATAATATAGGCAGATTTCGCCGTCTCGCATGGGTTCGGAATGTTCTAAGTTATCCATAAACGAATAAAAGGGTTCACCAATATATTCTGAATTGTTTTGTTGATGTTAGGCTGTTTGTAAAGCGTTCATCGATTTTCGGGAATAATCTAAACACCAAAATACTTTTCGCGCGACAATTAACACTTAGTAAGACAACACCTGTACTGACACTTGCTACGAATGTAAGCCTCATAAAAACATTAACCGCTTGAAATCCGCCAAACATTTTATTAACCACTTTTATGGGCAATACAAAACATAAATCCGACATGTAACCGGCACAGTATATCAAATTCGTGCTATTGAATCAATCACATGTTTATGCACCGCTATAATACCACTAAAACACTAAAATAGATTTCGTAGAAACCCCAAAAATATATAAATGCACACATTGTACCAAATGCCTTATTAAAGGTTTATGTGAACTGCTGGCCGCCGGTCAACGCATACGAACACCTCCACATTTACGAGCACTACGTGACTAAATTTATAAAAACTCCAGCCGAAATGTCGCTGTGCCCCAACCGGGAGAATTAGCATAAACAGAAAATTTCAACGAAATTGTAAATAAAAACTAAAAAGTCGTTGTAAATAGTAGATATGCGTAAACAAAAGAGCAAAAGAGCAATGGAACCCATAACAATTAAAACGACGACTGCATTTTGATGCGCTGTGTGTTGCCAACACATGCAGGTATGCATTTACATAGCTGCAATGACCGCAAGGACAAGCCGAAGTAAGCCGAGTGACGGATTAGCATAAAAAGCAAGTGGACGCTTGCGCCGCTTACAACGCGGTATGGGGTCAATGTCAATGAATGCGAATGAGACTGCGAATGCGAAAACGAACGTTCACACGAGGTGGCGTGGTGGTGGCACGAAGGTGCGAATGATATACTACACGCAAGCGCCTTAGGCCAAATACAGTCGCCTTACATGCGCCGGCACCACCCACGCTTTGCGGTTGATGTAAATATGATGTCGTTTAATCCGCTCTTCCCAGCACTGTCACCGCAGCGGCACGTACGTAGAATTTCAAATTTTCTACAGTGGCTTACGGTCAGTGTGACCCCCAAAGTGCTCGGTATATAAAACAAACGCGTTTTTGATAGAGTCAACAGTATCAATCACTTATTAGACGCGTGTAAATCGTAACCGCTGTCGGTAGAAACCGCCTAAACGGATAAAAGTATAAATTCATAGCATAGCAGGAGGATAAATCTTCAAAATGTCACCACAATTTTGCACGATCGCTGTAATGAGCATTGCACTATTCGGCACTTTCGCCAGCGCAGATGTCTCATCGTTGGGTTACAATCGTTTCGGACGCGTAACTACACGTTTGCAGCGACAAGAACTCGGTGCGGCACCTTACCCCGCCGCAGGTTACCGTCCACGTCAACCTTTCGAATTTCCTACACCCGATAAGCAGCAATTCTTTCCAAATGGTGGTGAAGGGGAGAGACCACATTCCTTAGCGCAACCACAACCACAACCACAATTCCAACCAGAACCTCAGTACGAACCACAACCACAGTCGCAACCTGAACCGGAGCCGCTACCTCAAACCCAAGCGGAACCTCAACCTCAAGCGCAACCTGAACCAGAAGTGAGTGGTTTCGATTTGGAAGCTATACCAAACTTAGGCGCCAATGGTGATCATATCGACGCACCAAATACGCTTTACGATGCTCCCTCGCGTTTCCGTGTGGCTCAGGCAGGTCGCCAACGTTTTTCATTCTCGCGTCAACAATTTTCTGCTGCTGCCGCACCACAACTACGTCAACAACAGAACTTCAGACAAAACTTTGAAGCTACAGTGCCACAACGTACATATGGCGCACCCGCTCAAAACTCTGAAGGTTACCCACGTCAACGTCAGCAATTTACCGCTGCACAACAGAGCTTCGCAGAAGCGCCTCAACGCGCATATGGTGCGCCAGCAGCCGAAGAAGAACCACAAGCCGAGAGTCTTAAGAGCGCTGTGAAGTCAGAACGCATCACAGCCGAACAACCCGAACAACAGCGTGAGGAACGTGAGGAAGAAGCTGAGGTGGCTACAGATATTGAAGTAACCGAAGTAAAGAAGACCACACCAGCAGCTCGAGCCGCTCCAACGCCTACAACTAATGTATTCTATTATCCAGCCACCGCAGTTGGTTTCGTGCACCCTCTTACTGCCGCCTACTATCAGCCAACGACATTTTATGCTGCCGCTGCGGCCGCGCCAGCGCCAGCCCCCACACCAGCTGTCGCTACCACAGCTGCTCCAGTAAGCGCGGAAAGCCAAGCTCCAGCCGCCGAAGCTGATGCGAAGCCCGCACAAGTGTCGGCATTGGCTGCACAAACCGCTGTTCCTGCCATTGCAACTCTCGCCGCCCCTCAATTCTATGCCGCTCCCCGTTACCTGCAGCAATATACCTTTGCGGCTCCTGCTCAACTGCAGGCGTGGTAAAGGCGTTATTTGTGATATTGTTAATGTTTTATTTTGATTTTTACTTTTTTTATTTTTGTTTTATATTTGTTTTTGCTTTTTTATTTTATTTGTATTTAAATTTTTAGGACCTTCGGTTCATACCCTCATCTTGCGCTAACATTTTTAAGTAGATTGGCATGAATAAAAATATTTAAAATTACATCAAATATAAGGTCTGTGTTTCAATGAATCGTAGTACAAAAAACCGTTCGGAAAAAGATACTTTCCTGTAGCTAATTATATGATCAGTCCGCCTTTTTTTTTAGAACTCAGATTGTTGAACACAAAGCAGGCGTAAGAGGAACCGAACTTTATGTTATTTTTCTCTCAGAAGCACTCGTACTGTGCTCTACAAGCTCAATGGTTGATCTCAAAATACCGATTCTGTAACAAATAATCTCTGGTAAGACAAATTTAATGGAGCGTGCGTCCCTATATGAAGATATGACAGAGGGAATCAGGAATTTCGAAGCTAGAACATATATCGCATAAAGATCTCCACTGCCTCCGGAGACCGAATTTTCTAAGATCTTCCCGAAGTTAATGGATTCCTTGCAGAACATCGATCTTTCCAGGACTCTGAGGTCTGACTGAAACAAATTGGACCGATCCGGAGAATTAACTTTGCCGAGTCGAATAATACTGCAATTACTGAATTAGCCACAATAATTATGAGTCCTAACCAGAGATCTTCAAAGTCCGTATCATCGACTTCTAGCCTTCTAGCCTCCTCCACAGTGTCTTATTTGCAAACCCACAATTGTGACATTCATCTATGCGTCTTACAAATTGCACTAACTTTACGACTAATAAATGCAGAATGGAAAAAATTCTAGTTAAGCAACATATTATTTATGGGCCTACGTAGAATTATGCAATCACAAACGGGCAACGAAGAAGCATAACTATACAATTCCAACTTTATTGCAGCCTAATGACCACATGCTATCAAAATCAAGCTGTTACACATATGTCTTCCTTGAACATACACGTCCATAGCACGGCAAACTGACGTTGTGACGCAGATTACAAGTTGATGCGATCGAAAACAATTTCCGGTAATAATTCGAACACTCTGGTTTATAGAAATTTCGCAGCATTATCGCAAACACAATCAATAATCGGTTTAGCATTTAAAAAAGGCAAAAGGAATTAAAGAACGACACGAGAGATAGGCAGACAGACAGACAAATAGCAAACAAGAATGATGCGCACGGTCACAAGAGTTATTCTGAATGAGGTGTATTCAACGTGGCGACTGTTTGCCTATTGTGAGTGATTTAGGGTGGTTATTGGTTCTTGAAAAGTGTATGGAATAAACCCAAGCTCAAAATGGTTTTTTGTAATAGAGTTCGAGTACAAATCTCGAGGTCAGTTGAAAATTAAACTCTAGATTACACTTCGAAGACTTAAAAAAGAAAAAGACTTCTTGAAATGTGAATAAATCGATGGTTCCAAGCTCAAATTCGGCGTTTGTAACGGAGTCCGAGTACAAATCTCGAGGTCGGTTGAAAACCAAGGTCTAGATTAATCTTCGAAGACTTAAAAAAGAAAAAGGCTTCTTGAAAAGTGGATAGTTCCATGGTTCCAAGCTCAAAATCGAGGTTTGTAAAGGAGTCCGAGTACAAATCTCGAGGTCGGTTGAACACCAAAGTCTCGATTAATCTTCGAAGAAACGAAAGTAACGGAGTCCGAGTACAAATCTCGAGGTCTCGTTGAAAACCAAGGTCTAGATTAATCTTCGAAGACTTAAAAAATAATATTTTTAAACTAATATCGATGCTTCTATAGCCCAACATAAATAAGAACAAGTACTGATATTGAAAAATTAACAATATCCGAGGTATGACCCGTGTCTCCAATCCTTAATCGTTACCGATCGTAATCCGACTTTTTTTTCTGATAACCTCGACTATCCAATGTAGCATACTCAACCTCTAGATCCAGAAAATCTTTCCAATTCTTGCCTTTCACATTTCAGACCAACCCTAACGGGTATATTTACAAACAGTTCAGTGAAGTTCACTTCGCTTCACTCCACTTTAGTTGAGAGTTGAGTTGATTTGTTGCATTGCAATGCAAACCAATTCAATTGCATAGAATTTAATATTATGAATGCAGAGCAATGAAAGCAATGTGCATGCGCATGCGCACCCTGCGCAACACGTACATATGGCTGGTTGACTTGTTATTCGGTTGTTTGTTGCCACACTTGGCCCGTTCTAAAGGCCAATGTACAATAATCTTTTCGCCAGCACGCCAGTCATGCGCTGACAACATGCAGCTCTATGTATGTACGAGTCTGAGTATGTATTGCAGCAACAGATTGTTGTAATTGCCACGCCTCATAGTGCAGCAAGCAAGAAGCACCCAGGCTTTTGGAGTGAGGTTATGTCGGCGGAAAATCTATTAAGCGCATGGAATGCTGTTACGCGCCATACACGAATGTGAGCGTATAAAAATCTGTCTAACTCACTGGCACCTGGCTCTCGGACTACCTGACTCCCCGACTGTCGGACTGACATTTGTACCTGTAAGGTTTGTTTTGTTTGCTCCACAATGTGTTGGCCATGCTTGCGCACCCAAGAATGGATTTACCTCGACGTTAACAGCAAAACGATCAGACGATTAGATCATGCGAACTCATATGTGGCTATCTGCCGCAGCGACGTTTTTGCTGTTGCACAGCCGCTTGTACAGCATCAGTTATCGCTCGGTCACATCAGGCGTGTTTGTGGTTGCCAGCTTTTGTCACTTGAACAAAGTGTAATTATTTCGAAGCGACACCTCGACCACGCAGTGTGCGCATGCGCGCCGTGGAAGCCTTAACCGTCATTGCTCACACTGCAAACACCATAGCTGAGAAAAACAAACAGCAGCAATTGTAAATAGTGCCAAAGTAACAGCATCAATAGTTGGCGATTAAAACCGTAATTGTCGGTGGTGCTACCAACAGCTGACCGCTTGCCGCCATCCGCATTTTGCAGTCGGTGAAAAATATGTCTGTCTGTCTGTAGCTATGTTGCAGCCACGCAAGGCGTGTTTCTCCTACTTTTATTTAGAAATTAAGGCAACGCAATAAATCGATTTAATTGTGGCGAGTAAACGAGTTAATTATTTGTCTCGCTGCTGCAAACTATCTGTTGGGAATCAGCTACAGATATGTCTACAGTTTCAGCTTCAGTTATCTCTACAGATTCACAAGCTCAGCAAGCTACAAACAGCTATATACAACCGAACAGTTATTTACCCGATGTGTGTGGTACGCGTTGGTTATTGCTTGCAATTGCAATGATATAAATCTCTGGTGATCTACAATAACATGGTCGCCGTGTAAAGCATAAAGATTTAATCTCTGAATGTCTGTGGATCGTGGCGATGACACTGTTGTGAAAATATATTTGGATGGAATGCCATAACGGAAAATGCCAACGGCGTTGTAAGGTGTTGTTGCAGCAGGTGTATGAGATTTTAGTGAATTCCATGAGATCTTCTATGCCTAATGTAATGTACGCATAGGAGTGGAAAGATAAATAGCGAGGGAGATCTGACTTTTTTTTGGTTGGTTGTAAGACCCGAAATGGGTTCGCTGTACACCAAGCGGAGTACTGCTGTCAAAGTAGTAGTCCCTATATGGATTTTTAAATTCCCCAGTTTATCTTCACAAGGGATGGTGTTAAACGAAGCTAGATCCAACGATACAATAAGTTATTTGGCAAGGTCAAGTATTGCTCTTCGAAGGCTACCGTGAGCTCTATACGTGTTCGTCCTAAATTAAGCGAATAGCCAATTAGAAATAAGAAGCGAATCCAGCTCATTCTCCATTTGATCTTTCCAACGGAGTGATGGTCTTCCTCTTCATCTGTTTTCACCAGCGAGTACTGCATCGAACAATTTCAATGCTGGAGTGCTTTCGTCCATTCAGACAACATGACCTAGTCAGCGTAGTCGCTGTCTTTTTATTCGCTGAACAATGTCAATGTCGACGAACTCGTATAGTTCCATCATCTGCGGTATTCGCCGTGCCCAACGTTCAAAGGACCATAGATCTTCCGCAATACCTTTCTCTCGAAGACTCCTTCTTCCGTCTCATCATAATCGGACATCGGATGTCGACAACGTCCACGCTTCTACAACGTAAAGCAATATTTTACAAAGAGAGAGAGAGACACTATTTCATTCTTCGGTCCGTACCTTCAGGTATTCCGCCAAATGCAAAACAACTGAGAGGTGACCTCACATAACTAAAACTCTCAATGATTTCGGCTCGATATGTCAGAGCTAAGTGCAGAGACCAACGCTTTGGTTTCCATAATCATCACTAGTCCGCATTTCTATACATGGAATGCGGAACATTCCACACTCAGATCATTCTGTTGCGATCGGCAGTAGATCGTTTATTAGTCATTTATGAACCTAATACCAGTCTTAAGGTGAGATCAAGCTTATCTGAAATAACTCTAATAACACTATCAGCTAATCTGGGATCATAAATCTGGCAGTAAACCGGCAGCACTAAAAGCCTCTAACTCCAACATCACCGAATGGCTAGTGAATCAACACGATCATTATTATTAACTGATAAAGCCGAATTTTACAACTACTCAAATATGTGAGTATTCTGCCAGCCAGTTTAGCTTGATATTGTCTGACATTGCGCAAAACCACACTCTTTATTTAACCAATTTAAATTCTTTGGCAAAACGCCTACACACACCGCATCCTGCTGCCAAGGCACGTCTTCAGCAGCCGTGAACTATACAAATTACAAGCAACAAGCAGCAAACAGCTAACAAACTGTTACATAAATAACAATCAATTCACAGCCAACTGGCTGTCAAGTGAACGTCTAATTGTCTGCGAATGCGCGAATTGACAGCGCGACGATTATATCCACCCACGCACGCGCGCTCGCCATTTGTCGCACGCACATTTTTACATACACCCCTCAACCGAGTATTAGACACATTAGATTATTAGGATTTGAGCTAAGCAACGCTGTCAACTGGCGTTCTATTTGGCAGTCCGCGACGCGTAATATCATTATTATGAATGTGGCGCAGCGCCAAGTTATGACGATAACGTCATTACGCCTGACGTTTGGCGTTCGGTCAGCGCGCAGGCGCACTTTGCCAAGCTCGGAAAAAAGGAAAATAAATGGATTTTGTATTTATACACGGCGCTGAGGCTATTCTTGTCGAGGTGTTCGGGTGTCTTGTCTCCCAACATTGTCATTGTGTCATTGTAGACCATGCTGATGAGCGAACGCTTTAAAGAAAATACTAAGCTCCTAGGCTTCAACTTACAAGTATTGCCAGCCACCAGCGCGATTTGCACGACTCGGCTAAACGCCAAGCACTTGCTTGCTCCAGCCACTTACGCATGCGTCATGAGCACTGGCCGCCTGTCATTTTGCATTAAATACGATTTTGTCATTCTGCAATCGCGCAAGTAATAAGTAATGAGTGAAGAAACGCCAGCGTTGAAGAGCAAGTAATAAAGTTTAATGTTGCTGCGCTGCATTGCATACGCGTCCTCATTGCGCGTTTTGATATTGTCATATTTGCGTGAAATTATGTCACGTCATGCAGGAATGTGCCACACAGCGCACCCAGCAATTCGCAGATTCTTTTTTTTTAATTTTTTGAGACAAAAATCATGTTTGATAACGGTACTATATGTAAGTTAGTGCATACATTAGCTAAGCTAATTGCTATAGCTGACCGATCGGTTAGCTGTCTAGCATTAACTTAAAACTTCTACCGCAAATCCAGCCAACTGTCTTCAAGAAGTGTTAATTCTCATTATTTCAAATGTCAATTTGTATTTAATTCCTACTTGCAACAATGTTGCGCATCCTGTTTGCTCTTCATTAGCAACAAATGTGACTCGTAAAACTTTACCGAAAAGCAAAGTCATAAATCTGATCGTACGAGTTATCCACCACAAATAAGTCAAATAAAGCTCAACGTCAATTAAATGTCTAAACATGTCAAGAAATCGTGTAAGAATTTTTAAATACAACAAAATTACTGACAGTTTGGCTACTAATTAGCAAATACTCGAGTGTTGAATCTGGTGTTTGTAAGCAAATAACATTTTAGTGTACATTATCAACTTTGTATTAGAGCAATATGTGTTTGTTGTAAATAAATAGTTTCGCTAAGGTGCCTACAGAGGGGTAGAGAGCAGATTAAGGGGGGAAATATCAATTTAAATATGAATATTCACTTGGATTGTAACGGATTTGGTATTGATTTGGCTTGGAATCGTCAATATTCCTCATAATTCTTGAGTGGAAAGTCAATAAAATTGCCAACTCATAAAGCTTGAACCAAAATCGCGTTCAAACGGACTATTTACGTATAAATTGAGTCTTCCTTAGGTTGTACCATCGACCTTAAGTTCTTTCGAAAATTTCCAACAAAAAAAATATATTTCAAAGTATTTTCCAACACCAACTTTAACAATTTTTACAAATACAACTAATTAAAGCACTTTCCAATACTACGTAGTCGCTTTCCCCGTTACATCGTGCACTTCTAAAACATAATCAGATTGCTTATACGGTACAGTAGAAATGTCAACGCTGTCAACAAAGTCATGACTTGGGGTAAATAGGCCAATGAGTAGTGATTACCTACCCACACAATGCAGACGAAAAGCTACTGACTGCATTTGTTTATGTCTAATATAATTAAAGGTCTAACTTGGAGTTGAAAACGTGAGGTACCAGCCTTTAACAAGTCGTATGCAAACGAGCGACACATTCAGACACAGATAGCAATATGTACACTTGCACTCGCATTTACGTGCAACTACTACTTAACTTAGCTGCATGCGGCTGCAGTGCTACTCAATTCACTTTCCTAAGTCGCATCAAAAGTTCAGAGTTCAACAGTTGTCTGTGGTTTCAGCCACAATGCGCAGCGAAAGAGCTAAATATAAGTAGTGGTTGATGGCGGTGGAAATGAGATCCCAATGAGCATATGAAAAATATAAAGCAAATATAAGCGCTAAATTGAAAATAAATAAAAAATGCGCAAAAAAAGTTAAAACTAAAAGTATTAAATACAAATAAAGAGTGCTTGGTTGGTAATAAGCGGAGTGCAATGTATGGTACAGCAGGGTGGAAACGCAACAGCCGCGACAATCTTGGTAACGTCAGGCGAATACCATACCACCCTCAACAGCTATCATCGTTATATATACAGACACACATATGTGTATATGCACTGTTATTTTCATATGTGAACTTATTAAAATACATCATACATACATACATTCATACATACATATGTGTATGTTGTACATGTTGCATGTGAAGCGCGGCAATATGTATGTTTCTGTCTCCTTTTTACTTTATGTATATTTTGCTCGTAAAATTAAAAATAAACATTGTTGGAAAATGGTATGAAAACAAAAAATGTTATAATAATATCAGAGCGCAAGAAGTGTTGCACTGGAAAGCAGCTGTTTAATATTAAATATTATTAAGTTTAAATTCACTTACCGATTTCTGGCAAAATTCGCATTCTTATGACGAAAAATCTGTAATAAATTTAAAAAACGAATATATTAAAGACTAATTAAACACTGAAATCGTTACTTTATATTTTTTAAGGGGTTATATACAGTTAGGTTTTTTTGCGTTTTCTTGATATATATATATATCTGAATATACACACACAAAATTTCAAGTCAATCCGACGAATATTTTCGATGTTATAAACACATTAGTGAAGGCGCGCCGACTACATGTAAAGTGCTTTCAAAACTTTAAACTCGTTTTTCTCGAAACGGTGTTTTCAAAGTCAGTGAGCAAGATTAGCTCTTCACAAGCTTCTTAACTATATTTTTTAGTAATTGATCGAAGGATTTCCCCATCCGATGAAAATTTCTTATTTTTATAAACAACTAGCTGTGCCCGCGACTTCGTCCGTGTGGAATAGTGATTTTGGGCTTCGTCTTTATCTTTGTCCGCGTCAATTTCTGTTATCAAAGAACTTCTGCGTAAATTATATTTTTTGTTTTATTTTCTGGTGGCAGAAGAACATATTGATTTTCTCCGCAACCTGATCTTGACATCCCGACATATAATTGGCCATGTGAAAAGCAGTCTTAACGTAAATCGATCCCCACGTGTTTAAATGTTTGCCCCTGAGATTTATTAATTGTAACGGCGAAAGATAGCTTAAGGGGAAATTTAATTCTTTTAAAATTAAAAGGTATATCATTTGGGATCATCGGGAAGCGAGGTATAAGTACTGTTTGACCAACTGCTGGACCAGTCAAAACGATTGCAGCGATCACGTTATTGCGAAGAAATTTGACTTGAAGTCCCGTTGCATAAATTAGGTGGTTTCACCCCACTCCTGCGCGCCCGCAAACACCGCTTCTCGCCCGCCGGCCATCGCAGCGCAGAGTGCGAGTAAATTTTGTTTCGGAGTTATTTATTTGTAATATTATCTTTTAAGTTGTTCGTTAAAATTAAGTGTCGTCAAATACAATTTTATTCAGAATTAAATACTCTTAACCAACAACACATTTATTTGGATAAAGATTAATATTATTATGTTAATACAACTCTAACAAATTATTTCGACCAAATTAGTTATCACAAAAACGGGACTCACGGACTTTATTTTTAGATCATTAAAAGAGAAATAATTCTTTCATACATAACCGCTTTCGCAGCGCAAGGAACGGAAGCCCTCAAAGATAAATAATTTCTCCTGTTTTTTACACATTTACCACTGTTTCTCCTATTGTGTAAAAATAGCGTGATGCTATATAGCCTATAGCCTTCCTTAATTCGAACCAGTAGTTTCGGAGATTAGCGCGTTCAAACAAACAATTGTTCTTCAGCTTTATAATATTAGTATAGATTAAAGACCCGAATTTTGGTCGAAAATCAAACCTTTTGCTTTGAGTAGCCGTCATTTTGTCAAACAAAATTTTTTTGCTAATTCCTTCGATCAATCACTAGATTATTTATTATATTAATGAAATTTATTTGGTTTTTGCATTTTAAATGATCCAGTCCAGAGATATCGTGCTCACCGCAAGAGGCCTTTTTTGCGGACCTCTGCAATTTGGCAATATCAACGTTCCCGATAATTATTTTTGGCAATAAAAAATATGTGAATATAGTTTAAGGTTGTCATAATATACCTGCCAAGTTTCAAATCAATAAACCAAATAGTTTGCTTAGAAAAAATTCTTGAACCACCTAACTGTATATAACCCCTTAATAAGATAAATTATATTTTTAATTTAATTTAATTTAATTTTAACATAAAAACGTAATTCTAAATATTGCTTGGTCTACAATAGTCAACTTTGTTTTAAAAAATAAATACAAAAATGTTCTGCCGGAATAAATATTTGGCACAATATAATTATCAATTATGTGTAGCTATTAAATATTTAACAAAGTACTTTATAATTAATAATACTTCGAGAGAAATTTCCATACACATACATAAATAACTTCGGCAGCACACCATGACGAGCTTGATTCCCACAAAATTATAAATTAAAATGATGAATTATTCCAATCACACATTTTTAAGACATTTTATGCTTTCAATATTTCATTAAAATGTGTTTTTACAATTACTTTACATAATAATTTACATTTCAAAATAGTTAACCTTATTTGCACTTACTGCCACGGTCTAGGGGCATACATTCCAATTTTCAATATAAAAACACTGCCGGAACCGATTTTTTGCACGAAATAAGTATAAAATAATTAAAATTAACATATATTTAAAAAAACACACGATTATCATTACTACAACACACAATTTTCAACATAACAAATGTAAATTGTTTGCCAACCACCACAGCGCCGGTCGACAATACTCGTTTTCTTATCATTTTCAAATAAAAGCACTGCCGGAGTTGATTTTTTGTTTAATATGAATAGTATGCATTCCTCACTAACACAAAAACAATAAATAACATTATTAATAATAAATTAATACACGAAATTTAACACTTTTCACTTGCTATTGCTATTTCCATAGGCATTTTCTTATCGTATAATGTTCAAATTAAACCACTGCCGGAGTTGATTTTTTGTTTAATATGAATAGTATGCATTCCTTACTACCACAAAAACAACAAATAACGTTATTAATAATAAGTTAATACACGAAATTTAACACATTTCACTTGCTATTGCTATTTTCATAGTCATTTTTGCGCAGGCTCTCATAGCTTACTAAAAGCCAATTATTTTATGTTATTATGTTATATTAACGCGCAACCGCTATTGTTTATGTTTATTTATAATAAAATGCATGCAATGCAATTCATCCAGTTCTTTTATCAGCGATGCAAATCAATTTTCACTTTGGTTAAAATAGCGCACTTGAATTTGATTTTTGCACTGACAGCTGTTGAGTTGGAAATGTGTACACACACACACATAACGGAAACTGGCAGCACTGCCTCATCAAATGGCGGCGGAAGTTGAACGTTAGATGGAGCAGTGTTTACAGAATGATGGTTTAGATAATTGATAATAATAATTTTTGGAAAAAATTTTATTTATAAAAAAAATTATTTTAAAAATTGTATTTTATAAAAAAAAAGCAAAAAAAATAGTTTTGCATTGCATTTTCTTTCAATTGTTTGCTAAATTTTACGAAAATATTTACTACTTTTTTTTGTAAAATGGAACAATGACTATTTAATTAAAATTAAATTTGAAGTCTGCCACATTATTATAGCATATATGTACATTTCAAAATTTTACTAAAATAAATTTGTATTAACTTCTAAAAAATTTAAAGTTTTTTATTCAACTTTAGTACAACCCTGCGTTTCAGAAAAGATCCGCCGCCATTATCGTTTTTGCTTTTCAATATTCGTACGCGCTAGTGTAAAAGTGAACTGCTGGTATTAATTAAGAAAAATGTGAATTTATATATTGATAACTTAAAATTTATATAATTAAAATAATATTTAATAATCACTTTAGTTCACTACTGTTTATAAGCAAAAACATTTACCGGCCAGAGTTTTTAAAGTGTTTATTTTGCAAAAGTATTCTCACAGAGCCAAGGGACGTGCCAGTACATGCAACTTTATTTGGAAAGTTATTAATATAAAATACAAAAATATGGAAAATGCCTATATTACATTGTCATCGAACAGCAGGAGCTCCGCCAGTTCAGCTGAATGAAATTAAGGTTAGTTATAACAAATATATATATTTTTTCTAATTTATTAATGCTTTTTATCAACTACTCCCGAGTCACCAGCTGCTATTGCAATGTCTTTATTAAACTACACTACTCCTAAGCCTCTTCCAATCCAGCAATTATTGCCACTAGGAACAATCACATGCATATATGCACTCCTATCAATCAGCGCTTTCAGCTTTCAATTTACAAAGACATTCTTTGCACAAATTATCCATTGATTTCCATAAACGTTAGCAATTCCGCAAACATTCCACAACATTGAAATATTTCTGCAATAAATTATATTTCACCAAAGCCAATGGGGGCTGTCATGGCAATGCTCATCAAATCGTACAAACGTTCCGAAAGGCCATGCCAGTACAACCATTTTAAGTAAAATAATTACATTTTTAACAAACGATGAGTTGTAGAAAATTGAGAATGATTATTCAAAGTTTTCGAGTGTGCTACGGTGGCTGCAGCGACTGCAATTTATTATTAGATATGGCATGGTATGAAGCGGTAAGCAACAGCAACAATGAGCAGACAGCCCGCCTACCGACAGCAGCAACTGCCAAATGAAAAGTGGACATCAAAAGTGCACAATTGGCAATGCCAACAACAATAGTGAAATAATAGTGGACAGTAGCAACTGCAAGAAGGGGTACAACCAGATATATAAAGCCTGCAACAACAATGCAACCAATTGCAGTAGTGATAACGTGCGCGCATAAGAATTCTTGTTTCAAAACAGTTGCAGTTCTCCAACTAAGCATGCAGCATTGTCTGCTAGCCAGCTGGGTGGATGCTACGTATTTACTTATAGAACAAGTACGAATTACAATTGCTTAATCAGCATTTGTTGCTTGCTGACCAAGTTGATATATATGTTGTTAACAACAAAGTGAACGCTTGATCGCTTACTGAAATAGCTTCTAACCAAAATAAGCTGTTGGCTTGGCAAATATGTATGCATATGGTCATCGAGCTGCCAAGCGGCTGTATGCTTCACCGACTGACAATTTGCTTATTGACCAACTGGCTGACGGACTGGCGTTCAACAGCAATACAACAATACTGCGCTTGTTGTTGTTTGCTACAAAAGCAACAACACAACTGCCAGCAATCGCGTACAGAACGCAGCGCGCCAGTGTCGGTGGCAACAACACTCAGCCGCAGTCGTTCCGCTTGGCCGCTGGCCAAATTGAATTTTGCACAGTGATTTAGCTAAATCATCTAAATCCAACAAAAAATGTGTGTTTGTGTGCGCTCACATTCTTACTCACTCGTTAGTTTCGCCAAACTTTTAAGCGCTTACGTGAGTGTAGTGGCTGTGCATATAAGCCTTCCTGCGGCCAGTGGCCGTTGTTAGCTGCCGTGCATGGGTTAAGCACTTCATCATTTGGCAGTGCGCGACTAAATTTAAAGCTCAATTTGCTGTGAGGAGCGTAAAAATCGCCGCAATTGTTAGTTGGTTTGCCGCAATGACTTGTGGTTGTAGACTAATGATCACTTATAATCGTAATGATGTTGTGTTATTGAATGTCATTATGGTGTTGTTGATGATTGTGAATATGCTTTTAGGTATTCGCAGTGAAGATATATGCTGAAAGATCCACTTTGAATAATCTTATAACTTTATCTGAGAAAATTACTCTAAAAGCTATTCTGGGTTCAAAAGAGAATTAAAAAATATTATGAGGATTTAAAAAATAATAATAATCCGTACTTTAAGCTATGTCTAAATTATAATTTAGAAATACTAGCCAAACATTTTTTATCTAACATTTTGTTCTAAAGTTAGTTTTAAGGTTAGGTTAACCTAACTTAGATTAAGATAGGATATGTTGGATTAGGCTAGGTTAGGTTGGGTTAGGATATGTTAGGTTCGGTTAGGTTATGTTAGGTTAAGTTATGTTAGGTTAAGTTAGGTTAGGTTAGGTTATGTTAGGTTAGGATATGTTAGGTTAGGTTAGGTTAGGTTATGTTAGGTTAAGTTATGTTAGGTTAAGTTAGGTTAGGTTGGGTTAGGATATGTTAGGTTAGGTTAGGTTAGGTTATGTTAGGTTAAGTTATGTTAGGTTAAGTTAGGTTAGGTTAGGTTAGGTTGGGTTAGGATATGTTAGGTTAGGTTAGGTTAGGTTATGTTAGGTAAAGTTATGTTAGGTTAAGTTAGATTAGGTTATGGTAGGTTAGGTTATGTTAGGTTAAGTTAGCTTAGGTTAGGTTATGTTAGGTTAGGTTATGTTATGTTAGGTTAAGTTAGGTTAGGTTATGTTAGGGTAAGTTAGCTTAGGCTGGATTATGTTAGATTAGGTTATGTTAGGTTAGGTTAGGTTAGGTTAAGCTAGGTTAGGTTAGGTTAAGCTAGGTTAGTTTAGATTAGATTAGGTTGGGTTAGGTTAAGCTAGGTTAGGTTAGATTATTTTAAGTTAGATTAGGTTAGGTTAGGTTGTATTAGGTTAGGTTAACTCAAATGGTAGATCTCCGCGACTGCAAAGAATCTCACTTAGACAGCTTCGACTGTCCTTTGTGCTTTCAAGTTTAATAACCATAAACAAATTTCAATAACCCAAACTAGTGGAAGCGCTCGCCGGCTAGTGAAGAGTCTTAATGAAAATTCAATTGGCTTTTGACCATGCCTCACAAGCACATGTTTGTCTATATTCATTTATATTAAACGGCAATTAAACTTTATGCACCAAGTACTGGACTGCCAACCGCAACCTGAGTGCTACTAGCATATTTATTGTTAACACAACGTTAATACATAATAATGGCAATGTCAGAATTGAGACTAAAGCCAAATTTAAGGCTTGAAGAGTGCAGTCAAAAACCCGCCAATGACTATTACTACCGGTACTGACAATAACTTTGCTAAGCGCTTTGCTGTTAAACTCGACTGATTGCCATTTGCTCATGCTGCCAGTTCAACGCGATGAAAGAAGCTCGCTACGTTCATAATGAACAGTCTGTTGTTAAATAAGAATTCCAGCTTCTAATAAGCAGCTTGCGCGCAAAAGCTACTGAAATTGCCTTCTTTCTTTCCATTTTGTTATATTTTTTTCATTTAAGTTCCTATTTTATTATTGCAACCGATAAGGCATAGCCAAAGTGGTCAACTTGCCGTTTATGGTAATGACTGAAATTAGACCCCGAACGCGGACACATGTATAAGTCATAGTAAAGCGCAGCCAGGAAAAACAGTCAGCGCAGTCAGTCATATAGTAGTAATGTTAAGCGATGCGGCGACGCGCGGCACGGCGGCAGCGTGACGAGACGAAATGTTGAACGCGCGCGCGCTGCAGTTGTAGCATTGCTATTGACTATTTGCTGCAACTGCCACTGACAGACGAGTAGATGAATGTCCATAATATCTACATATGTACATACTTTAACTGACGATGGCGTCGTCTATAGCCAGACAACGCTAAGCGCGCGCGTACTCCAAATGACCGCGCGTTTATGCGCCACTATGCGACTAGAGCGCAGCGCGTTTCTGTTCATTCATTTTGGACTTTTGTGACAGCCGCCTATTAGTAATGGCCACAACTTGGGCGTCGCTGAAATTGACTAGCTCCAAATACATTTGAGCTATGGACATTGCGCTTTTACAGCCTCAACTAAAGTTGTTTATATGTGACTGTGAGTAAAGTAGTTGGACGGTGAGCTGTGCGCGCCGCAAGCGCGTCTAGCCAGAGTCGCGGCAGGCAATACGCGCGCTTGGCTAGTTAGTTAGTTAGATGTATGTATGTATGTTTGGCGATTTAGTGACCAAACAGATGAGTGCGCTTATGAATGCAGCGAGCGCGCGTCTGTCACTGGTGCGCTTATTGTAGCGATGCGGCGCGTTGCAACGCTGCACTGCTATTTGCTGTTTGCCATTCGTTTGCTGCTTCCATTTGCCCCAAAGTGTTTTGGACCATTTATTTGGTAGTCAAATGTCTGTGGCATGCGCATATGAAATAAAATATGAAATTAGCAATAACAACAAATACAAAAGTCACAAAAAAATAAAAATTTTCTGCACCGCGCTCATACATATTTGGTCAAGCTGCAGGGTTTGCGCTTGCGCGCGCTTCACTAATATTATTATTAAGCTACTCCATGCCAATTTTAATTAACTGTCAGTTGCGCGCAACTAAATAAAATTACTTATTTTCGCAAATCATTTGTTGTTGTTTACACGGACAGTGAGGGAGACACCTGTGTGTGTGTGTGCTGCCATCATTAGTCATAGCTGGCTGAGTTGTTTTCCCGCTTCATGTCATTAATGTGCGCTGTGAAAGCGCTCGTTAACAGCACGCCAAGGAATTTGTATGCGATTTTACCACATAAAGGCGTTCGGCGTGGCACAGAGCGTGTTGGATTGGTTAAAATTCCCGAGATTCCTTTGCACAAAAGCGGCACGAAAAGCGTATTTCACTTTTATGTTTTAGCGCGATTTGTTAACCCAAAAATTAGGACATGTCTGTGGTAGGCCGACGCGAAGGCTTTTATGGCTGGGCGCCGCGCCGAAGTGTGCAATTTTGGGTGAATGTCGTTTGGAGTCGGCACCAGCGGGAGGGGTGGTGTAATGTGCGGCAAATGCTGTGCGGCGCCACAGTATCCAGTTTCGAGTATTGCAGATTGGCGCCAAAGCGTACAGTAAAGTAAAATGCCGCTCAAGCGCATGTAAAAGGAAAGGTTCACTAATTTTAATTAAGTAAAACTTGTAATAATTGCAACGGAACGCTTATGGGAGAGATTCGTGCGAGCAAATAAATTTAATTGACAGCATAGCGATTGATACAGTCAAGATTTCTTAAGCATTTTATCTGATGAGGAAACGTTTACCGACAGATTGATGGTGTGAAAGTCTGATTGATGATTTGTTGTTGTTTTAACGGTAGACAATATTATCCATAAACTATGAAGCCTTATAAGGTTGCCCCGGTGCGGCTGAGGAAGCTTCAGACTCATCAAAATACCACTCGCCGGATAACCTTAAGTTACCTCTTGATGTCTCTGGTCAAGCTTCTGCATAATGAGGCCCGAAAATCTCTCCAAACTGTTTTTGTGGGGATGTTTTTTGTTGGAACCATCCCTGCAGTTACTTGCTAGAAGCCGAGCCGTCTGCTAGAGATATCGAGAGTATCTTACTGAAATACGTCGGCGGTTTACAGGACTATACCGACCGGACATCGGATGTGACAGACTTTCGACAGGAAAGCCATTCACAGAGGAGCCATTTAGCGACCTTCATAGACTCCCTCCGCATGAATGGCGTACTTGGAGATAAATTACTACCTAGTGCGGAAACAGAGATCGAGTTGCCTCGCGAAACCAATGTGACCCTGGTGCAATTCGTTCGGGATGTTATAGCAGATTAAACTCCTACCTATTCAGATTGAACCCCGACATACCCAATATATGTAAAGAGTCCCAGAATGACATTAATCATCTCTTTGCATGCCCACTAAACTCCCCTTATCTAACATCCCTTTCCCTTTGGTCCGTTTCTGTCGAAACAGCTCGTTTCCTGGGCCTCCAGTTAGATGACTTCGCTGACAATTGGTTTAAGCTTGCCAGTTCAGGCAGGCATAGACCCGACACTCGTGGTAACGGACTAATATACTTCCAGTAACAACAGACTTTCGGATGACAGGAAACATAAGCGATTTAATTCGACCTTTTCTGACTATGCTAGGACTAATTCATTCCTTAACTGATCTTAAGCACCCCCTGAACACCCTGACACCTTCATCAAATGATAAATTGCCGAGTTCTTCAGAGACATAGACAGTCCATAGCGTGGAATAACTGCCTTTAACATGTTGAATGCATTAATGACTCAGACTCCTGGAACACAACGATCAATCAACAAAAAGATCTTCCGAATTCGAATGTAGAAACAGCATGGGAGTCCCAAAGACATGATAGAAGAAGGAACTGTCGACAACTCGAATGAATAACTGCCTAATCTCACGTATTACTGAAGATCCAATGCAATCCTGTGGCTTAGGCCCAGCCAAACCACCACCATTACACCCAATGGAATAGATACATATATCATCGCGTCAAAAAAATCACTTTCCACAAATTAACTGTCACCTTAGCGACAGCCAGCGGAGAGTAATTGAAAAATGTTGCAACAATTAATAAATCTCCGTATGACAAACTTATATGGACATATCACACCAGCAGCAGCAGCAGCATGGGGGCATGACAAATGTGTGGGCGTGTCAATTGATTTGAAATCCATTCAATTTGAAAGCGACAAGAGTAGTAGATTACAAAGAGACAACAGAGTCAACAAAGAAAGAGCCAGTCGACGAGGATAAAGTTGAGCGCTTTCGGCGCGCCTAAGTCGAGCACACAAATGTTGCGCAGACCGTAAACAAGCTCATAAATTTTGCACAACTGTCGGCGGGCAGTAAATTAAACAGCCATAAAACAGGATAATTAAAGCGGCGACGCTGAATGTAGTAGCAACAAAATCGCTGTAGGCGCAAAAGCTTTAGCTTGAATTGTCATCTAGTAGCAATGGGCGTCCGTGGCTAAGCTGTGGACCAGCGCAACGCAACGCATTGGCTGCCAGTGTTAAGCTTGTGATGTACTAATAGCAGTTAAAATTAGAGTTTAGGCATCTTTACGCGAACTCCAGCAGCAACAAATACAACAAATCTAGTGATTAATAAAATATCAGCAGCGATCGGTCTTCGGTCTGCCGCTGACAAGTGTTCAAGTGGTCGCAGCCACAACATGTTGCCCTGTTGCATGTTACCATGTACAACACGAAGCGCGTGTAAGTGTTGCAGCGAATGCAACTCTTGCCACCGCCGACCGCCGACCGCATGCGGCATGCCACATGCAACACGCAAACACTTGTTCGCCAATTGACAATCGCTTTTGGTCGTTAATTTTCTATTGCTGGGCTGCTGCCGACGGCGACGTGCCATAAAGATGGCGGTATTTCGGCATTCCTCATCGACTGCTTCCAGCTTCCTGAAGTTTTTTATTGCGTATGCACATGTTTGTGCAAGCGCTGTGTTTAAGGCGCACTGCAATCAACCAACCATTCGTGATCACATTCGTCTTCGACAATTAATGATGGCTTTAGATAGAAAGAATGAAAGTTGCTTAGTAGATACATAGATGCGCGTGGCACAGTAGTTGCGTTCCATAATCGGACTGTGGGCTGTTAAGCGTTAAACTAATGGGTATTGCATTGATTAGAATCTCTTTTTAAAAGGGGTTCCGCAGTATTAGCTGGTGGGAGAGAGGGAGGTTAATATCTTAGGCTTGGTTTCCGTGCTGTCTGAACCAAAGAAGCACGATGCTTTTCTTGATAGGTTTCCACTTAAAGTGTCCCTCATTTTGAAATAAGAAAGGAAGAAGCATATGGAACTATGAGAAACGCCATTCACAGTGGAACTAATAACACCTTCCTTGCCTCCCTGCCATTGAATGGCGTCCTTGGAAGCAAACCACCACCCTTAGCAGACGAAGAGCTCGAGTTGCCACATGAAACCAGAGAGAACCTTGCACAACTTCGTTCTGGATATTGTTGCAGGTTAGACTCCTTATCCAGACTGAAACCCGACATACAGAATATCTGCCCTACATGACACAAATCACCTCTTTGCATGCGCAACAAACTCAACTCATCTAACACCCCTTTCCCTTTGGTCTGACCCCATCGAAACAGCATGTTTCCTGGATCTCCCGTTAAATGACCTCGACGCCAACTAGACTTGTACTTTCCGTTTCTGCTGGGCTGGACAATTGCTACAACAACAACAACATGAGAACTTTAAGTGTCGTTAATCTGTGTCCATGGATACAAAGGGAGCATCTTACGTCTAAGATGCAAGCGACATCCGAGTTCAAAATAAGTGTTTTCTTTCATGAATTCTGCATAGACCTCTACTTTTTAAAAGAGACAGATTCCCCAACTTTTAATTGCAAAATACAGGAAACCTTGCGAAAGATAAGACTCTTTGTACTACAAAGATAAGTGAAGATTACAAAAGTTGTATTCCTACCAAATACCACGACAGTCGGGTCGAGGTAACCAGAACGGGACTGGGCTTATACTCCTCTAAGAACTTTCAACTTGGCGATATTCCAAATATGTTTTCTGCCTTTACAACAAGAACATCCAAATAAGGAACATGTCAAAGCCGCAGTTTCCATTACTTGGTCGCCATCAGTGTCTCCGGATACGTCTACTTTCACAAAAGCTGAGGCTTGAAAACTGATTAACAGACGGCTGACCAAATTTAGAGGGTTATAGCAGGTTGTTGACTTACCAATGATGTACCGCGACTCGATCGGAGAAGATCTTCCTTTCCTTCGACAGTCGGTTCCACGTAACCGGAACGAATCCAGATTTTTATCCGGCCAAGGACCGTCTAATCGACAGCATGCCTTAAAATTATTTGGGGAATGTTTTATACCGTTACAACAACAACAACTATATCATCATTCCTCTTTAAATCATTGGTTAGCACGAATACTATACTTTCCGGTCTCTGGACCACCGAAGATCATTTCTATTCCAGTATAAAGAGAACTTCCAATATTTGTACGATTCCCTAAAGCATACACTGTTTTATAGACCTCCTTTGTGAGGAGCAGGACATTAAGCGTGCTCATACTCGAAAGTGCTGACCAACAGTAGTCAAGCGCTGCTCAATCGCACAAAGCTTTTAATGGCGATAATTTGCCTACTGTTTCGTTTAATGGCCAGCTGATGCATTTCAGCTACTGAAATGTATCAAAAAAGCCACCATTTATCGCAGCTTAAGTGTTTGCCTATAACCACCATCATACTATTTTATGGCCAAAATTCTTTTCTTTTCGACGAAAATCACTTTGTTCCACGTTAATGCATTTGAATTGTTCCATTCATGCGCCTTTCAACGCTCGATTGCTTTATGCGTGCCTCATGCCTGTTTTTCCTCTCTTCCTCTTGTAGCAACAACTTTTACGAGACAACGAGTTTGGTTGACAACAAATTCCGACATGACAGCATTTCTGCCGGACACGTCGCTTGTACAACGCGCCGCTGGACGTGGAACGCGACGCGCACGCTTGTCGATCTTTTGCTGATCAACTGCGTTGTTGTTGTTGGTTGTTAGTCGGTTTTTTGTTTTTGTTGCTTCTTATCAGCATTTGCATGTCCTGTCTGTTGTCGCTGTAATGTTGCAATTAAGCGTCAGCGTGTCGCGTACGTGCAACTTGTTAAAGCGTACAACATTTGTCAATTTTCACTGGAATTTCCATATCACTTGCCAGTTTGGTCGACGCGCCGAAACGTTTGGCAGTCTGTGCGCTGTCACGCAGCCACCAAAAATTCGCCGCTTGCATGTACCGCGCCTCTCTATATCCAAGTGTGTACAAAAATATGCATGCGTGCCACACGCCCTATTGTCCGCTGCAGGTTACGGCTGTCCAGTCTGTGGCATGTGCTAAATAGCCGGGCGATCGTTGATTGAGGCGGTGGACGGTTGGTAAACATTTTCAAAAAAAAAAAAGAACTCTTAAAATAAGCAGCCGAGCACCGCCGGATTATGCTAATGCGTTGTCTTTACGATTTTATGTAGACAATGGAGATTAAAGTGGAGAATTTTGCTTAGAGATAACTCTGGGCTCCAATAAATGCAAAGAAACTGAGGACCTACCCAAAACGAGTCTCAGTTATTAACAACGAAGTCTAGATAAATGATAATTCCGACTAAGATCAACAAAATTATTGGGTCCGCTTCAAGAACAACCCCAAAATTGGACTCCTTTATAAGCAAGGGTCTCCAGAGAAATCAAGCAACTACTATTGTATGTCCAAATATCCGTTATTGAATTGTTGTACAAGAGTCATTCACTCAAATCCCTTGTTTTATTCGCTCACAACAACAACCGGACCCGGAAGGCTACCAATAATCTGGAAGATTTTGTATCAAATTCTTCACCATTCTCGTAAAGAAAAATTTCCCAAAAATAAATTTAAACAATTTATTTACTTTTAATGTTTCAAATAGTCAGATATTATACTTTAAAGTATTTCAAGGCAGTTTTGTTTCTATTAAAATAACATTTTCAAACATTTCTCTCAGCTTTCCTGAGATCTGAGTCCAGCACTTGCGGCAGCACCAAATTTCTCTCTATTACCTTCCCACTGCACAGTTTGATAGTGTACTTCACGCTCTTCATTACCATCCACTCCCTCTACTTCTTCACCAAAGTAAGCGAAAATGCAAATCTTATTGACAATAACAGATAAACGCACTTTGGCTATCATGTCTAAAGGTTGTATGATCGGTGTATCAAGTAGTATCACAATATGTGAAGCATGATATTGCAGCGGATCGCCAGGGTAAAGCAGAAAATCTGCGCCAAATGCATCGCCAGCAGTGACAAAGTAACCACGCGTCCAAAAATCACAAAACACTTTATATTTGAGAGCATTTTCAATGGCGGGGGCGTCGACAATTTTGAAAGCTGCAAAAATGATTTGTTAAATATTTTAAATTATTTAATTTAAATTACTTTAAAAGGCAATTAAATTATTTACCGTGTGTTTGCGTGTGCGCGCAAGCGATTTCCAATGGCGCATTATTGCGTTCAAAGACGAAATTATCAGCAGTTTCTTGTAAAATTTGTGAGGCTTCTAGCACAATATCTGTTGAGAAATTAAGCTACTTTTATTTAATTTATATATTTTAATTAATATTTTCATTTGCTTATACCCGCTTTTGGTACACCTGCCTTTAAAAGCTTCTTTCGTTTTCCCTCAAGTATCTTGCTCATATTACATTCAGTTTCATGTAATTTTGCGCTCTTAAGTGTATCAGCTTGTGCTGTAAAGCTTGCTTCCAACAACTCATGGTACTTCGCCAACTCATTGGCAGCCGGCACGCGCAGCAGAGATTCCTGCTTTGAAACCAATTGAGCAACGCCACTTTCTACTAGAAATCGTGTCTCATACGTTGTCAGCTCCAACGGTAGCGCTGAAGAATGGAAATATTATTTAAAAAGTGCATTTGAATGTGTATTTTATGTTACAATTAACTGCAATCATTCGCCGACCATCCACGCATATTACATGTGCCCACCAGTGCACCCACAATGCGGTGCTGCTGCCGCAATGTCATGTAGTCTGCAAAAGGGTTATTGTTAGGTTAAGCATAGTAGGTTCTTTAATTATATTTACTCACCGTCCACATTGAATACATATCCTGTGCCATTTATTAATGTTAAATTTATTTTATTAGATTCCTCTTCAATGCCGTCCGGAGGATCCATTGTTTTGTTTACGAATGAAGTGAGAAGAAATTTCGCTACAGCGACATCTATATGTCGTTTTAAATAAATTTTTGCATTTGTAAAAATAGCCTAGGAATTTGGTTTATATTAAAAAAAGTGATAATAATGCTATTAAAATTTTAATATTCTCAATTTTAAACAAATTTAAATTCATTAATTTAAATATTGCAAAATTGATTTACAAAGGTTTCATACGCATTAGCTGCTTGACTTCTTACATATGGCAGCACTGAAATTTCCAAACGTCAAAACCTACAAAAGCCGCCTTGGCGTAGTAGAATTTTATTTAATACGTGAATTCCTGCATTAATTTTGTCGTAAAACTGAAATTTCACTTTTAAACAGCTAAATAAACAAATTAAAATCAAAATGTCTTTCATGAATCCCGTGGATATGGTTGAGGAAGATGCGGCGGATCTGCAATTTCCAAAGGGTAAGTCAACGTATAGTTTTGTGCTGTGCAATCTACAAGTGAAACGCGCGACTTTAGTGTTTATGAAAGTTATGCGTTACAATTGGGCACAACCAATTTTTATCATTTTCATTTTGTAGTCAAATTAGAAGTTCCAAACAGTTTGTCAAAAATTAGCGCCAACCAGCAACAGCGCATAACAAAAGTGCGCCCTCAAACTGAAACGAAATATGCCACAACTTACTATAATGCAGAAGAGTTCAACAGAACGCTCGAGCAACGCACCAAAGCCCTACAACAATATAATGCGGATTACAACGTAGCTAGTGTGCACAACGTGGAACGTTGTAGCACCTGTAATTGTGATCTGTACGAACCATATATAAAGTGTCCTGATTGTGAGTATACGCTGCTATGCATGCAATGCTTTGCACAGGGACGTGAGACTGCCACGCATCTCAATACACACTCGTATATCATTGTGCGCGATGATATACAAGTTTTCCCGGGCGCAAATAACTGGACCGCCAGAGATGAGCGTATTCTATTACACACACTCGAAAAGAAAGGCTATGGCAATTGGGAAGCAGTCACACAAGCATTACATTTTCGCCATAGTGCTGATGAATGCCGTCTGCATTATCATAATTATTATTTTGGCGGCATTTTCGAACGTCTGCTTGGTTTGACACACTCGAAAAATGCCTACTTTCCCGAACGCATGCCGTATGTGGTGAAAATGCGTTCGGTGGATCCGCCACGTAGTGATGAACCTGGCACAATGCAATTTAAAATGATGGCGGGTTATCGCTGTGCACGTGGTGACTTCGATACCGCCTACGACAATTCAGCGGAAGACCTATTGACCACAATTATGCAGGATACCTTTGCCACGAATGCTGCAACAGATGATTACGAAGAAATGCTTGATGAAAACAGTCGTAATGTGTATGAAGAAATGCAATTGGCTGTGGTGCGCGCTTATAATCATCGATTGAGGTATTTAAGATTTCAAAAATTGCTGAAGAACTTTGAATTTTTAAAATATTGAAAATTGTAATTGCAGAGAACGTCAACGGAGATACAAAATAATGCGTGATCATGGTCTTATAATGCCAAATCGTACGCTGGGCTGGATTTCCAAATACGGCGAAGCACTGGGCTCGGAGTCTAATTGCAGTCGTTTTCTGTCATTTATGCAAATCTGCAATCCTATTAAATTTGATATGCTCGTTGAATCGCTTAAGTATTTTACAGACACACAGAAGACAATTTATCGGTAGGAAATTATTATTGTTTAAATTATACTTTCTAAATATATATTATAACCTCACTTCTTACACCCCAACAGTTTATATGAGCTGCGTCAGAATGGTGTGCGCACTTTGGCAGGTGGCTCGTTATATTTCAAATTAAAGAAACGTCGTGCACAACAACAACGTGATCGCCTAAAAGATGATAACTATCGACAACTGCACGATTGGCGTAAGCTTATACCCAGCGCGCAAACGCTCGTACCTAATCCCTTTGCCACAGCCAATGTGGTAAGCAATCCGCGACGCAAAGCTGGACCCATGGACATAATTGGTTTGTTATATAAAGTCATAATTTTTAAATTCATTTTAAATAATTTTTTTTTCAAATTCCAGGCATGCCCGGTTATACCAGACTCACAGATGGCGAACGCAAACTTTGCAGCGTCGAGCGTATAGCGCCACAAGCATATATTGATTATAAGAATATATTAATCGCGGAAAACATGAAAATGGGTCACTTGCGCTTGGCTGATGCGCGGCGTTTAATAAAGATCGATGTCAACAAAACGCGTCAAATATATGATTTCCTGATTGAGAATGGGCACATTAATAGACCCTTGTGATATGTGTCTATTTTTTAGGTGTCGTAACAGCATGTAACAACAACAAGCTTGTTTAAACTTCAGTAGTAGTTAAACTAGATGTTAGTTTCCGTTGCGTTTCACTTGTGTTGCACATACGTATTTCTTTCATTTTTATTTTTTTTTAATATATTAAAATTAATTAATTTTTATCATTCACAGAATTTGAGAACGCCGAGACTTTACTGATCTCTGAAGTTCACATGCTGTTGGACCATCGTAAACGTCAAAATGAATCCGCCGATGAGGAGCAGGAATTCTCCGAAGTTTTTATGAAGACCTATGCATATACGGACAGTTTTCGCAAATTCAAAAATAAGGAAACCATTGCTGCGGTACGCAGGTTGGTAAAGTTGTTTCTATTGATGACGAAATTTATACAAAAAAATAACACATAAATCCATCTAATATAACCAACTAATAACCAATATAATATCCACCAACAAAATAATATCCATCAGCTCAAAAACTAAAACGCCACAATAACAACAAATCAAAACTCACCCCCATTCTATAGAACCTCCAAACACTAACCTTTGACCTCAAAAAGAAACTTTCTAAACCCAAAACATTATTCTCTTCAGTCTTTTGATGCAGAAAAAATTGCATAAATTCGAATTGGCCGCACTGGGTAATCTGTGCCCTGAAGCGCCCGAGGAGGCTAAGGCGTTAATACCATCGTTAGAAGGACGTTTCGAAGATGAGGAGTTGCGACAAATACTTGACGACATAGGCACGAAACGTAGTTTACAGTACTAGTGATGTGGTGCAACACCAAATTTTTTACATTCTCTTATAAATACTATAATTATAAAGTAATTTTCGTTGGCGAGAAATTGTGAAAATGAAAAATTGACTTGATTTTTGCTACATTTCTTTTACGACGATGAACATGCGATTTGCTCATTGTCTGCTATTTGCAAAAATAAAAGACTTACAAGTGTAATTTATTTATAATAATATTTAGTGTTTTGTATAATTCATATGTTTTATAAAATAAGTTTATAAGTGAAAGGCTCGTAACAAAAAATTCATTACCACTGCAGGATGATTGATGTCTAGATTTTTAAATATATAGAAGTGTCGGTTTTGAGAAGCCTATCCCGACAACAGCCGGTTCTGCGATACCGGGATTGACTAGGATTTTCGGATCCGACCAAGGGCGGTTATTTCGGCGATCCAGAACAGTTTGGATCGGTAAGTTTTTTGGAGCCTAACATCGAGACTTCGATATAATCGAAATCCAAAGCAGAATCGCTCTTGCCTAAAGGTGCAACTTTGGACGGAGTAGACAATTGAAAAGTAAAGTCCTCTCTCGACGAATCAAAATCACTCTACAAGTCGCTCATTATTCCCGTCCTGCTTTATGGAACAGAAGCGTGAATGATGATGTCGACATCCGATGAGACGACACTAGGAGTTTTCGAGAGAAAGGTTTGCTGAAAATGTATGAACATTGGAGACGGCGAATATCACAGACGTTGGAACGATGAGCTGTATGAGTTATACGACGACATTGATAAAGTTCAGTGAATAAAAAGACAGCGGCTATGGTGGCCAGGTCATGTTGTTTGAATGGATGATAGCATTTTAGTTTTGAAAGTGTTCGATGGAGTACCCGCTAGTGATAGTAGAGGAAAAGGAAGACCTTCACTCCGTTGGAAAGATCAGTAGGAGAGCGACCTGATTTCACTTGGTATTTCCAATTGGTACCAAATTTCAGGAAGGAGAAATGAATGGTGCGCTCTTATAGATTCGGTTATAATCGCTCAATCGGTGCCTATGCCAAATATATAAGAATTCTTGAAGCGTCTAACTAAAGGAACTAAAACCCTTGCATTGCGTATAGATTTTGGTCGTACTTAGAAAACGGCGCGACTTTAAATACTTCTCAAAGTACAAGATCGCTCTAAGAGTCATTGCTTTTATCGTACTGAGAAAACGGTCCGACCAAAAAACTCTCAAAGGACAAGATCGCCTTGAGAGTCAATGCCGTGTATAGAAGAGTGTCCCCTTCTTGATATTTCCTTATAGATCTCTAATTTCCAAAAAAATTTCTCATAAAAGTACAAAAATCTAAACGTCGAACTAAATTTATTAAAACTATAGATAAAAGCCACGCTTTTCCGTATAAGAAATCACAACGAAGTGAAAAAGTTCTGTTTTTGGGGTTGTTGTGCTGCCAGAAAACATTTTCGGAAATGGTTTTGAAGAATGTTGCCGATTTGACGTTTATTAGCGGGTCAAAAATCAGAGTATATTTCGGTTCCGTTTCCCATTTGAGAAGCTACAAGTGTATCAACTGCATTTTCTAAAAATCCACCGATAATCGCTTTAAAAACCGACCCATAACATCAATATAACAATCAAGAATCTGGATTTATATTCTTCCAAGAACTTATAACTAATTTGAATGTACGTTAAGTAAGTCATACAACTACGAATAAATACAGTGGATCTTCTTTAACTCGAATCACCATAATCCACAAAAAACTTCGAGTTAGAGAGACTTCGTGTTATAGAATTTTCATTAAAACATACAAATTTTCAAAAAGCTGGAAAATAAAGATTATACCTAGACCTTATGTCCATCAAATACTTTAAAAGACGTTTTCTGTAGTTTTGTTTGTTGCATTTTGCTATTGTTTGGCTCTTGAAGGATGTATCCCATGCCTTTGTTAGATGTTTTATACAATCCCTAACTGTAATATTCTATTTTTTGTTCGCCTCCGTACGATATAGAGGGACTCATTTAAAATTCTGACCCCATAGTAAAATTTAAAGTTTTGTATTATGACCTGACCTGATTTGTATGAAGGTTGTCTTCTATTGCCACTTCAAGAGTTCAAGTTATGGAAGTTCCACTGTATATACTTTTTTTTCAAAAAACGAAAATTCCCGTTATTTGCTGAACACACCTTATATATGGAAACCCGTAATCTATCAGAAAATATGACATAAGATAAAGTGCGAGACAACCTTCGAGCTTAAGTGCTCTATTTGCAGCTTACAGCAAAGCGAAAGTACATTTACTCATAAATGGTATGTACATAAGTCAAAATATAGACCATTTTTTTGTCTATGAATGAAGTCATTAACACTTTGTCTTTCCATTGTTTACTTTTCAACTACTCATTATTAGTTTTTTGTTGTAATTGCTATGAATTTCGGTCAATGTTGCTTATTGTAGCTTACAACAACATTTTTTTCTACGATTTTTTCATACTTTTCATACTTGAGCAATTCCAAGTTCAATATCTTTCTCTGATTGTCAGACAACAATGTACGTACTATATGTAAATATATCCATATGATTATTGTATGTATATTTTTCAGGTAAATATGTCTGTCTGTCTATTGTTTATGTCCACACATATAAATATGTACATATATGATTATGTACAATTGGGGATTCCTTTGTTGGCAAACATATAAACTTTTATAAAGAAATTATCAATTGATTGACAATGTTGTTATCGTTGCTATGCATAATGCTGATTGTTGTTGCTATTGTAACTGAATTACATGAATAAAGGTGAGTAGTAATTTAATTTTAAATATGATACATATATTCATACTTTAAGCATTGCGTTTTTCCATTTCATATTTTCTGTCGATTTTTCAATTTTTTAATATTTTTTAACCGACTTTTCTGCCCATATTTTCTCCCACCCTGTTTTACTCAAGCTCCAACTAATCCATTAACAACTGCTTGATTATATAATTTTGTTTTAGTTAAATTGCAGTTATTGCACTAACTCGAAAAGCTTTGAGCGGCGACAAAATTCAGGTTTTCTCGTTGGCCTTAGTCTGAGCAACAGTACAAGCTCAAACTCTGCTTGCTGGGTGCAATAAAGCTAGTGTTAGCTTTTCTGAAATGACTGCATAAGAGGTGTGTTCAAAAAATAACGGGAATTTTCATTTTTTTTTTTACATTTTTTATGCATTCACCTACATTAAGGTTATCGCCTTCAAAATACAGTGGAACTTCTCTAACTCGAATCACTATAAACCACAAAAAAACTTCGAGTTGGAGAGACTTCCGAGTTACAGAAGGTAATTTGTATGAATTTTGACTTCTATTGCCAATTCAATAGTTCGAATTATGGAGAACTTCAGGTTAGAACAGTTCGAGTTATGGAAGTTCAACTGTAGTTCCCATTCGATAATATGCACTTAAGACAGCCCTTCTTCCAATCCTCGAAACATTTCTCAAACTCGGTTTTTGGGATAGCCTTTGGCTCTTTCAGGGATTTCTCGTATGCTTGTAAAACAACGAACCTTAAAGGTTTTCTTTTTAGTTTAGGAAATAGGAAAAAGTCACACGGAGTCATATCTCTCGCGAATATGGAGGCTGGGGCGTATCGTTACAGTATTGTTTTTGTCAAAGAATTTACGAACAAGAAACCAAGTGTGAGTTTTCAACAAACGAAAATCGCCAAACTCGTAAAAATGCGTCTAACCTTGCCGGCTGCTATAGACAATTGGACTCTCCAGGGTTTTCAAATCTAAAATTCTTCAAATTTCAAATTCACAATTCCCGTTATTTTTCGAACACACCATGTTTGTATGCTGATAATTTCCAACTCGAAATGTTTGCTCAACTGCTGTACTTAACTTATACTAACAGCGCACTAACACTAACTGAAATATCTAGAGAGTCGGCATGTTGGGAGTCTTGAAGATTTATTGAACCCCTAATGATTCTTTTTTTTTATATTTTAAATAGTGTTATTCGAGTACATCAAGTTTATTTCGAATATATACAAATAACTAAGAATCACTTATGCAATTTTAGATCCAGTGAACCAACATCAAGACAGTCTCTGGTAGATTAGCAGATATTTTTGAGAAGTTTCTGAGGCAAGACTGCAACAATAATAGGAATTTATCTCAATTATTTGAAATCCCGGTATTATAAAGCTTAAGAACACAGTTTTCGAATCTTAAAATAGTTTAAGTCAAAATCTAACCCCAAAATGTGATCATCACTGATCTGATATGCATCTATAGGCCTTCCTGGAATGATTTCACACAATTAATCTTGGCTCATTATACATTAATTATGATCCATAGATGTCTTATGGATCTAGTGTGAGAAAAATACAACAAAAATTCGACGCAGAAGACATGTCTTCTGCATTCACATTGCCGAATAAGTCGAAAAAGCCGAAAAAGTGAGAGTGCTGGTGTTTCATATAGTCAGAGGTAGATTCATATATGTATACATACATCATCTACAATGTAGGTGTCGAACAGCTGTGAAAGCGGAAAATCGACGTGTGCCAGCAAATATAAAATTTATACGAGTATGTGAGTGTGTATGTGTGTGGCAGATACTATTAAAAACATGGAATAAGCCGACATATCGCTCAGCGTTGAGCAAAAATAATAAAAACAGCGCAACAACACAGCGTTTACGGAGAAAAACTAAAAAAAAACAATCAACAACAAAAACAAAGAGGCTGTTGAGCAAAAGCACCTATGAGAAGAGCAGCGGGAGCAACAACAACAACAAAACTGAGCGCCTCAACGCAGCAGCGCGCGTACTACTCGTGCGCTATAAAATCATGAAACAAACTGAAAAAAAAAAAATTATTTATAAAATCAGTCACTTTTCGTGCAACAACAACAGCGAGAAAACTCTCCGTGTGTTGTATCTTGAAGATTGGAACGCGGCGCAGCAGCTGTTTACACACACACACAGACTCACGGGTGCTGGTGTTAAAGGTGTGTAGCGCGATTGTGCGCGTTGCTGATTGTGAAAAGCGCCGAGGGGGGAGAGAGAGGCTGGCGCAAATGAGGTGTATGAGGTCGCGACTATAATTTCTATGGAGAGAGATAGCTTTTTGGGAGGCAGCGCTTTTTAATATAGAGATGTATGTGTGTTTCTTTGTATATATGTATGTTCAAGCGCGATATTTTATAGTGCTGCAAAAAAGCGCCGTTATCAAGAGCCATGTGTTTGTTGTTATCGTTATTGACTTAGCAAAGTTGCTGCATCAATTTGCGGACACAGACATATGAATATATATGCATTTATTTATTTACTTTTTTTTTAATTTTTTTCCAACAACAACACCACTAGCGCACCAACCGGAGTCACTCCGCAACTAGCAAAAAGGCAAAAAGATCGCCAGCAGCCGGCGTCGTCATCATCGAAAGCAGATCAAACGCGGCTGGTGCGCTAAAGCGGTGCGCGGTGAAGACACGTCGAGTCAGTCAGCAGTGATCGGCGAGCAGCGACGAGTACACCAAAGTGAGCGCAACGGTGACGGCAAACGATTTTTAAATAATTTTTTTTTTCGTTTAAACAAATCAACAAATCATCATCGACGGTGTGTTAGAAGAAAAACCCGCGTGTACAAAGCGTAGGCAAAGAAACACGCGGCGTGCGGTGAAAATAAAAATATCGAAAATATTAAAAAAAAATCGAAAATCAGTACTATTATTTTCATATTTTCATTTCTTCATTTTGTTTCATTTGAAAAGCGAAATTTTTGCGTTAATTTGCGCTGACTCTTCGTCCACAGACATAATTTGCATGATTACTTCGTAGATTATAGTCATTGTTTATTTGTGTGATTTGTTGTTGTTTTTCGTTTTTGTTTGTGCAACGCTTGCAAGCCGCTGAAGTGCATAATCAAGCAATTCTCCAGTATCACCATAGTCTTTAGAAGACTCAGTGCATTATTTACTAGATATTTATATAATAAATTGTTGTTGTTGTTGTTATTATTGTTTACAATAATGTCGAATAAGTGAAAAATACAAATAACACGCTGCGAAAACAATACCGTCCAAACAGCAAACCACCTAAGCTTAGTAGCCTGCATATTGAACCGAAAAGAAAAACAAGTGACGCAAGCAGAAAACGCAGAGAAGCAAGCAAGCTAACGACTAACGGCAAGCAGCGTTTAAAGTGCTAAGGTGCTCCATTGAACGGTGAAAAAGTATCTGCAGATCCACGGGCAATAATACGAGTTTGCGAGTGAATGCGACACAAAGAAGTGCTGAGAAAAAACAAGAAAAAAAGAAAATATTTAATGGTGAGTGGCTGTGAAGAAAAAAAGCTGCAGCGCAGTGTAATTCATATACATACATACATAATATGAATAAGTATATTAAAAGTGTTGTGTTAAATATATACACTAAAGCTTACCTATATACACACGTAATAAAAATATAAACACACACGCGCCTCTGCTGGTGAATGCATTGGCGCATTCCAGACAAAAGCGTATAAATGAGTTATAGTCGGCGCGCGTAGTAAGGCCACGGCACGGAAGCTGAGTTTAATAAATGCTTGGAGAGTGTATGAAATGACTGAAAATATATTTTTGCTATGAGTAGTTGAAACAGAAATTGCAAAAATTAAGTGTTTTCGACCATTGTACATTGTACATTGGATTCAGTTCAATGGCTCTCAGTAGTGTTGACAATTGAAAGCGATGAGCACCCACCGAGCTGCGAAATTCCTTAAATATATAAGTGATGTGTTCAAAAAATAGCGGGAATTTCATTTTCATTTATGTTGTATACGTAATATATACCCTGAAGCACGATAAAATGCTCAGCTATATTCAAACGAAAATTCCCGTTATTTTTTGAACATATGTATGTACATCATAATTACTGCCTGTTCTGAAAGAACCATGGTTATTACATAGTCGTAAATCAATGCCATATAGGCAGTGACGGATTCAAATTTTTTTTTTTTTGGGGGGGGGGGGGGCGTTGGCATTTTTACTTAAAGTTTTATTACTCAACGTATTTTTAATATAGCAGTTCCCTCGCGAAAATTCAGTTATTATAGGACACGTTTTGTTTTTGTTTTTTTTTTGTATTTTTCCCAAAGTACGAATTTGACGCTAAAAAAGCTCGAGAAATATTTTCTTTTTATGAAAGGGTGATCAACTGTTGCGGAGGTGAAAATGTGGAAACAGCGAACTTCAGGCAAGCATTTTCGGAATGCTCTTTGGGAATGTTTTCAAGATTTTACGCATATTGGCGTTATTGTCTGTTTCAATAGCATCACCGGAAAGAAGTTTTTCAAGTTTAAAGAGAATTAAAACCTATTTACGAAATACGACAGGTCAAGACAGGCTTAATGGTCTAGCATCAATGAATATTCATAGGGATATTGATCTGTCAGTTGATGAAATACTAGAAGAATTCTTTCAAAAGCCAAGGAACATATAACATGGAATGTGAGATCCCGTGTAATCCTCAATTAATCACTGAGCTTCAGCGATAATGCTTGTACAAATGTAGAGAAAGTTCGAATTATATGAATAACAACAAAAATCGTGTAACTTATTATAATTGCTTATAATTTGATGTGATTTTTTTGATAAATATCCTCATTCCAAACCCAAATCAACAAACTTATATTTTTCTCTGAGTTTAGGGGGTGTTTAACACCAAAAACCCCCCTTGGATCCGCCACTGCATATAGGACTTGTAGAGTCCCATCGCATGGATTAAATAGGTATAAGCGATCGTAGCTTCTTTTTCGTCAGAATTTTGCTTATAACTTGTAAATCGTTTTTCAATAAGAGCACTACAAAAGCGCTTTAAATAAAAAAAAAACAGTTTCGAAAATCAATGAAATTCTTTATTCCTGTGAAAGTACATTCGATGCCATTATGTATGGAACTCGATTTCTTTTGCATGGTCAACAAGGGAACGCTTGCAGAAATCCAGACGCTCAACCCAATTTTCGACGATTTTCAAGCATAAATCGTTCGATACTGCTGCAATCACATACGATATTTGTACGAAGTATATCAATTATCGCTGGCTTGTTGGCATAGACCATAGACTAGACGTAGTCCCACAGGAAATAGTCTAACGGCGTTAAATCGCAAGACCGAGCCAGCCATTTGACTGGGCCATTTCGTTCACCAAACTTGGTTTTCAATAAATCGATTGTGACATTCACTGTGTAACTTGTGGCGCCGTCCTGTTAGAACCACATATTGTTCAAGTCCATATCAACCGATTCCGGTCAAAAATATTCGGTTATCAATGAGCGGATTCCTATTCACAGTAACGTCACGGTCTTGATCATCACTGTAGAAGTACCCAATGACGCCGTCGGCCCATAAACCGCACCAAACCGTAATTTTTTCAGGATACAATGATGACTCATGGGATACGTGTGTATTGCTACCTGCCCAATAACGCTTATTTTGCATATTGACGAAGCTCTTCAACCAGAAATGAGCCGACAATAAATTGGAAGTGGCGCTCTTAAAGTTGAGGCCACTGACTCCGACATCAGTAGTAAATTTTAATAATTTCGACTCATTCTTGGATTGTATATCTTTTCATAATGGCATGGTAAACCTTACTGAAGAGAAATGTTAAAAGAGCGGGAAAAAATATTGATTCGGCGTCTGCTATCGGTCTACTTGTATAGCCATTCTATTGAAAACCCTTTTAGAACGCCGGCTGAAACCACCCAGTTTCTGTAAAGATCTCTTTCCGACATGCAGCACAGAAAAAGAAAGCAACAGTGTCAAAAGTGATTCGTTATTTTCTATTATTATTAAATTATTATTGTTATATTATTAAAAATCATTTATAAACCCAGAAAGAATCTGTTTGGCAAACATTAAATCGGAAGAAACTCGAGTTGACGTCACAGGATTGGTCCCTCCGATTTATATCCAGTCAAGATCTCCCGCCTTGGTCGTATTTCTCGAATTGAATAGGATATCTTCTGCTGAAATACTGCCAATATAAACCATTCGTGCCCGAGTGTGTTGGTTCTACGTTATCGAAAACTTGATTTACTACAACAATAACGACGGCCAACAGTTAACAGTTAGTTCTTCGAATAAAATTAAAAAAATTTTGAACTCCTTTTCCCTTCCCCTCAGTTAGATGAAGGAAGATAAAGGTTATAAAATAAAATGTTAGGCTAGGTTATGCCCAATTTTTGGTATAACAAGGGCCTGCAAAAAGTAAATTTCTTGTTTCTTTATTGAATAAGATCCGCCGTCAATAAATTATCAAAAATTCGCATCTTATCTTAACTTACCAATGGCTGATTGATTCGTTTAGTTCTCAGTAAAATTAATACTATTTTCATTCATCACCCGCTGTGCGTGGAATGGCCCCCATCCACTGTGGATTTACAATTTTATACGTTGCATGCAATTTTGTGGAAATATTCTGCTATTTTTCATATGTGTACGTGTGTATGTGTGGATGTACGTGTGTATATGCAAATGTGTGGGTGGCATGACATATTATAGTATATTGTGGAGGCTGCAACACAAACACCAACAACAGCGCTCGCATGTCGGTTTTTATCGCCGCGCTGAAAAATTGTCACATGCACACACACACACACACAACACCGTGAAAAGAAAAGCAACAATTGCCACGGCGAGTCATTGTAGTCACAACATTTGGCGAACTAGACGCAACTACCACACGCTGTTACGTCGATTGGCGCACTAAAGTGACGCGAGTGAAGAGCGAGAGAGAGTGTCGCTGAAATCAACTAAATTTAAATTAGTGGAAATAATTATGAACGGAGAAAAGTTGTTGGGGAAAATTAAGTAAATATTATGGAAATGAATGTGAGCCAAACAATATTAGTTGAAAATTTATATGAAAGTGAAAACAAATAACGAAAATATCTTTACTCTCAAACTAGAGTAAAACTGAGTCTTTTAGTTAAAAACAATTTTGTGTAAACAAAAAATCTGCTAAATCATATAAATTAACCGGTTTTACTCGGCATTCACATCATAAATGCCATAACTCCAAATAACACAGTTCTCCAAAGCACTCGTTATTTATTATAACAGTAAGCAAAATCGCTCGTAAAATTTTAAATACATATTAAAGGGTGATTTTTTAAGAGCTTGATAACTTTTTAAAAAAAAAAAACGCATAAAATTTGCAAAATCTCATCGGTTCTTTATTTGAAACGTTAGATTGGTTCATGACATTTACTTTTTGAAGATAATTTCATTTAAATGTTGACCGCGGCTGCGTCTTAGGTGGTCCATTCGGAAAGTCCAATTTTGGGCAACTTTTTCGAGCATTTCGGCCGGAATAGCCCGAATTTCTTCGGAAATGTTGTTTTCCAAAGCTGGAATAGTTGCTGGCTTATTTCTGTAGACTTTAGACTTGACGTAGCCCCACAAAAAATAGTCTAAAGGCGTTAAATCGCATGATCTTGGTGGCCAACTTACGGGTCCATTTCTTGAGATGAATTGTTCTCCGAAGTTTTCCCTCAAAATGGCCATAGAATCGCGAGCTGTGTGGCATGTAGCGCCATCTTGTTGAAACCACATGTCAACCAAGTTCAGTTCTTCCATTTTTGGCAACAAAAAGTTTGTTAGCATCGAACGATAGCGATCGCCATTCACCGTAACGTTGCGTCCAACAGCATCTTTGAAAAAATACGGTCCAATGATTCCACCAGCGTACAAACCACACCAAACAGTGCATTTTTCGGGATGCATGGGCAGTTCTTGAACGGCTTCTGGTTGCTCTTCACCCCAAGTGCGGCAATTTTGCTTATTTACGTAGCCATTCAACCAGAAATGAGCCTCATCGCTGAATAAAATTTGTCGATAAAAAAGCGGATTTCACATTTCGAACCGAACACTGATTTTGGTAATAAAATTCAATGATTTGCAAGCGTTGCTCGTTAGTAAGTCTATTCATGATGAAATGTCAAAGCATACTGAGCATCTTTCTCTTTGACACCATGTCTGAAATCCCACGTGATCTGTCAAATACTAATGCATGAAAATCCTAACCTCAAAAAAATCACCCGTTATATACCAAGGTATATCTAGTATTTTTTTGCATAGTATACATTTTAAATAATTCGTCGCCGCTTTCCTTTATCGATCAAAGTTCGCACACTTGTTTTCCGTTATCAGCAAGAACAATGACTTTTTGGTAAGCTATATAATTAGGTATAACAATTCAAAGCATTTTCCTTGTTTTTTGCAATGGTTAATAGATATACTATATGTATATGTACATACATTTAAAATATTTATTTATTTTTATCTGTGACATGAAAACGAGACACCTGTGTGCATAAAGTTTCAATTATCAACACATTGTTATTATAATTGAATGCTTTTAAAAGAGTGTGGGCATTCATAAGGTGTGTTAAATCATTTAACCATATTTTTTTTAATAAAATTTAATTTTGTTGCAAAAAAATTAAATAAATTTTCAATATTTTCATATTTTTTTTTTGTAATATTTTGAAAATATTGAAATTTAAAAATTTATTTTTTTGAAATAATTTGAAAATATTCAAATTTTAAAATTTATTTAATATTAATAAAATATTGATTTTTTTAAATTTTTTTTTTAAATAATTTAAAAATATTGACATTTAAAAATTTAATTTACATTAATATAAAATACTGATTTTTTTTTAATTTCTTTTTTGGAAATATTTTTAAAATATTGAAATTTAAAAATTTTATTTATTTTAATAAAATATTTATTTTTTTTAAATGTATTTTTTTTTTTAATAATTTGAAAGTATTGAAATTTAAAAATTTATTTAATATTAATAAAATACTGATTTTTTTTTAATTTCTTTTTTTGAAATATTTTGAAAATATAGCAATTTATTTAATATTAATAAAAAATTGAATTTTTTTATTGATTTTTTTATTGAAAATATTTTTAACTAACTTTAGCAAAAAAAAAATATTTAAAAATATGGAATTTAGAAAATTTTTAAAATTGTTTTTTAATATGTTGCATCATTATTTTTTATGAAAATATAACGGTTTTGCGAAAAAAAATTCAAAATATTGAAATTCAAAAATTTATTTAATATTAATAAAATATTGAATTCTATAAATTAATTTTTTTGAAATAATTTGAAAAAAATTGAAATTTTTGTAATATGTTGCATTATTTTTTTGAAAAGATTGAATCTTAAAAATTTACTTAATATTAATAGAATTCTGAATTTTTAAAATTTTTTATTTTTTACTTTTTTGAAATAATTTGAAAATATCAAAAAAAAATGTTTGTGTAGCATTATTTTTTTTAATGAAAATATAAAGTTATAAAGTTCTGTAACATTTAAAATATTGAAATTACAAATTTTTTTTAATATAAATTAATAATAAAGTTCTGAATTTTTAAAATTTGAAATATTGAAATTTTTTTATTGTTGCATTATTTTTTTTTTAATGAAAATATAATGACTTTGCAAAAAAAAAATTGAAAAGATTTAAATTTAAAAATTTATTTTATATTAATATAATACTGAATTTTTTTATTTTATTTTATTTTAATATTTTGAAAATATTGAAATTTTTTTTTCAAAAATTTATGAAATTCGGAAAATATTGAAATTTTTTTCAAAAATTTGGATATCGATAATTTTTTGTTTGTTTATTTTTGTACTATATTATTTGAACTAAATATTAAATATTGATTTCGAAAATAATATTTTTGTATAGAAGAATATTCGAAATAAGTTTTCAATCGAAAATTTTCGAATTTCGGAAATTATTGAAATTTTTTTCAAAAATTTGGATATCGATAATTTTTTGTTTATTTTTTTTTACCATATTATTTGAACTAAATATTAAATGTTAATTTCGAAAATATTTTTTTTGTAAATTATGAATATTCGAAATAACTTTTCAATCGAAAATTTCCATTTTTACATTATTTGAATATTTTTTTATTTTAATTTTTGAGTAGTTATTATTATTATTTTTTTTATCTGCAACAGCATTTCATCTTCCTTGTGTTTAAAAAAAAAATTTGTCCGCATAATTTTTTGTGCTACTGTACCTTTCTATTGCGTTTGAAAGCGATATTTTGACGAACGATGAAAAACGTTTCACCATTACAGCATCTGCATTTTCTCATGGCTCATTTAATTAATGCATTATAGATTGTTGTTGTTTTTTTATGTTTTCTCTGGCGTGTAGGTCTCGCGTTTTTAATGAAAATTTCCCAACCGACGAGCTACGAATGTATATATTTATCTATCAAGCTAGCTGATTGTCATCGTACTCAATTATTGTAAATTCCCTACAATCTAGTAATTTAGTCATCCATCTAAATGGCTAATGAACGGTGTAGTATACATACATATATACTATATATGTATATACTTACGTTTATAAATACATTTTCCATGTAACGATGTGGGACTCGGATAGCTATACACAGTTATATGTAGGTATGTTTGAATGTCGACACTTTTGCCTCTGACTTTGACTTTCGTTTTAGTTTTACGTCACAAGTGGCACGAAGATGTATTTATTGTGTATAAATCACTTAAATTTAACTCAAAAATATATTTGAAAATGCAAATTTATGTACAGTAGTTTTCCGAAATAACGAATATTCGTTTTAACGAAAACCGCTTTTAACGAACAAGCAAATTTGTTACATTGAGTACCTTAAATAACGAACATCGGGTTATGTTATATGTCATAACTTTGTCCAACAAAATAATACACCGATGACATGCTTACAAAAATAATAACAACTTAGTATTATTTCTGATATCCAGATAAATACACTTTTACTCAATTTTACAGTTTTGAATTTATTAATTAAGTGATTTTTTGGACATTTTGAGGCCATCAGTTCAGCCACTAGTCCCAGGCAGGAGCAACCCCGTCGGAACCGTGGGAGTGATTCTAATCATGATTGAATCATCATCCTGAAACATCATATGACCTTTTAATAGGGTAGAACGTCAGTTCACCTCTACTAAATGACAAATTATCAACTCCAATACCACGACTATATATACGAGCACACGTATGAACTGTATGAGAATTTGAAGTTAGTAAGCGACAACGAAAAAAATATACCATGAAATGAAAGAACAACAAAATTAGACAAAGCAACAACAATCAACACAAAAATTCAAGAACGCATAGATAAGACGATGTGCCTATCGTTGACGTATAACATAACCGAAATTCGTTCGTACATGTAAGTACTCGGTTTAATGAACAACATGAAGAAGACATATGAAGAAAGAGAAAAAAAAATCAAATAATTGTGAACCATTATTAAAAATTAAACTTGAAAAAATTAAAAAAAAAAAATGTGCGAATTGAAAAAATTTTGAATTTTATAAAAAAGCTTTAAATTATTGGTCAGCACCAAATATAAGTATAAGTGTCAGAATTTGTTCATTTTGGAAGAATTTGTTGGATTTCAAATAATTAATAAAATAATTTATTAAACTGCAATTTACGGATATTTAACTCATTTTTATTGAAAAACATATCTCTAAGTGAGTACTCGAATTAACGGAAAATTCGATATAACGAATAGACCTGACAATTAATGTGTTCGTTATTTCGGAAAACTACTGTATATAGAAGACAAATTCAAATAGAAACACCCTCCAATGCACAATCCAAATGAATAAACAAAATTCAACCGAACTTCTGTTGCTTTTCCTTTGCATGCTTCGGGTAATTAGTGGCGCATCGATCTTTCACTGCAATCAACTGTGACATAATAATTATAACCCAGTCGGAAAAACCGCTGCTTCACGACAATTCGGTGCAAAAAACTTCGTACTTGTCGAAGTGAGCTCGAGTGCTGGCCAATTAGGTAGTCTTCTGAGAGATCTCTGGTATCTTAAGGCTTCTTTATACAAATTTGATTTATAAATCAGTACGGAAAACCCTCTGGAACCTAAAAGAATCCATTTTTTTCAAATAAGAGTCACCGCTTCCTCTTCGAATTAAGAAAAATAACGGCATAAAACCCCAGCTGAATATATATTTACTTTCACTATTTATTTATTTATATATGCGTTGCACATTACATATAAGAATACAAAAAATTATATTAAATAAGTACAAATTAATCGACTACTTTATAAACGGACCCACAGTTGCTTTTAGCAAAACCAAAAGAACCCCAACCGCTCGTATTTCCGTACTTCGAAACCCCCCTAAATTATTATCAAAATATAAATCCGTTAAACATAAAAAAACGCGCTCTCCACTGCATTCGAACCCGACCACGCTCGCACACCACCACCACCACATCCGCTTCAATCGTCCTCATCGCAAAAGCAGCCATCTCTCGAATTCTCCATAATCCAGTCCAAATACTTGGTGACACGTGTGTACACACCCGGATAGTTGGGTCGTGCACAACCGTTACCCCACGACACGATGCCAATCTGTTCGAAACGCTTGTCATCGGGACGCATACGCACCAGCGGCCCACCAGAATCACCCTGACAGGAGTCACGCTCACCCACACCCGGATAACCGGCGCACATCATATTCTTCGTAATCATCTTTTGTGTGTAATTCGTTTGCGCGACACAATGTTCATTATCCAGCACGGGCACCTCCACCTCTTGCAGCAAACAAGATGGTTTACCATCCTCCTTCAACGTACCCCAACCGGTCGCTATACCTTTAGTGCCAATGAAGAGATCGTTGCGTTCGAAAGCGCGTGGCAAACAGATCGGACGTATGAAGCTCGTAATCGGCACACGATCGTTGAGACGCAACAGCGCTATGTCATTATCGAAATTGGAGAAGCTGAACTTTTGACTGAACGCACGCAGCACGAAACGTGTTTCCGGACGCTCTTTATCATTGCAACGATCGTGTTCACCGAATGTCACCTTGATCATAAACCACATGAAACCTTTGACACAATGCGCTGCGGTCAGTACATAACGGTCGTTGATAAGCGTGCCGCCACAGTAGAAACGATTGAAGTAGCTGAGACGCGCCATCCATGGATATTCGCTAACGCCCGCCGTCTGTCCGCCAACAATGCGTGATTCGTCATTGCGTTCGCCGCATCTGGAATGGGAGGAATGGAAGGTATTAATGGAGGGCGAAATCAAATAGGAAAAATGTTTTGGAACATAAAAACACTTGTAAAGAAATGGATAAAACAAATGGACTATATGTCATTTCTCGCTGAAACTATGTACTTGGATCCAAATGACGAATATTTGCAAAGCTTCTCTTGTTCTGAAGACAAATGCTTTTATACTGCTGAGCTGGGATTTGTAGAGAAAAGCAATCAGTCTACTGATGGCAAAGCTATAGTCTGATATACATCTTATCAAACTCATTTTTCAAACAATGTAATATAAAAGGTCGCATATTTGTCGTTCCCACGACAGTCGGTTCTACAGAACCGGAACGTTCTCGGATTTTTCCTGGCCAAGGACAGTCAAATCGGTGGTAATCCAATCGTTTTATTTCGGTGAATAATTTTTGCCGCTACAAAAACAACTTCCATTCCCGGTTATCCAAATCAAATCGGGTTAAAAATACTCTAAGCTTTAAGCTTCAAAAGCTCAAAAAAAGCTTTCCATAGCTTAGGATAGAATTATTTCAGATAAACTAGCTAGGAATCATAATAAATTGAACGTATTCTCGTATATTTTGTAAGTGGAAAGTATTTCATTCGTCAAGAAAACGTTTCTACAATTCTCAACCAGTTTAAAAAGTTTTGTTAACAATCGATATTTGGGGTTTTCTAAGCGAAAACTTTGAGAGATTTATTTCGATGATGGAATACTAATTGAGATACCTTCAATATATAAGAATTATCTGTTTTCAAATGATTTCATTCAAACTAAGCAGCCATAAAGGCTCTATACTAATTGTCCAACCTTTTTATATTCCATAAGACCATCATTGCCACAAGCCTTAATGACTTAATTTAAGAAAAGTGAATTATCATTGTCAACTTCCAATTAAAAATTTCTCCACTAAATTTCTCCAACACCGAAATGTGCAATAAAATCAAAATTTAATGTTAAGAAGTTGTTGTCAACTAAGGCAATAAACGCATATGTCTGCCTGCCTATATCTACCATAATGAAATAATTACCCACAAACACTTGTTCTGCAATTAAGTGGCAAATTATGTTTCACAAATACATCACTGGTATATCATAAGCGCTGTGTGCAAGTGTCAGATTTATGCCGCAAAGCCACTTATCCAAGCACTTAAGTGTGAAATCTACGCGCTAAAACCTTGCCGGAGGCCAAAAGCCACAATTCGACGCGTGCTGCTGCTGTATGCTCATAGCCTATTAACATAATTTCAAAGCAAATACACAGTGATGCCACTGTGTGTGTGTGGAGAGCTGCTTCTTTGTAGACAGAAAGTGAATTTGTAGCATTTAAATTGTTTATGGAATTAATTACTGAGCATTGAATTAAGAGCAATATAACTAGTGGATGGGGGATTTTTTCCGCTACACTTTTTTATGGATGTTGTTGATAAAAATTTAACAAAAGATTATACGCAATTTGTGCTCTTCAAAAGCTACTGCTATTGTATATCATCTCCACTCTTTAAATCAACTAAATCAATAATTTCTTCTTTATACTAAATCATCTACGAATCTTTCAAAGTTTCTTTGGTTGTTTGGTTCGCTCTTTAGTTCTTATACTATCTTTCACTGCATATTTGAATAACAAGTTCTGGCGTTTAAACTGTTTTTGAAACGGGTTTTACGCGTTGGCGGTACTCGTGTAGCTGCCGTACAACTTTCAAAATAAAAACAACAAATTGAATTAATTAAGTGAAAAAAAAACTAAAAAGATATCAAAGCAAATCAATTATCGTAAACGCATTTTTAGTTTTATTTATTTATTTTATTTTACTCATTCTTTTTGGGACCTTATTGTTTTAAATTTTGTACTTTTTGTTACTTTTTTCATTCCACCACTCTTTATTAAGAAGAAACGCATGCGTAAACCGGTATTTTGTGTCATATATAACCGAATATTTCCAAATATTCCAAAAATAAAAATTCAATATTTTGTCCCTCTTTATTGAAGATGACCAAGAGTTACCTACACATTCGAGACAAGCTCAGATCTTTTTGTGTTATTCATTCATTTACCTGAACTTATTGATTCCTATGCTTCTTTATCATTTAAGCTCCTTTGTATTGAAATGAGCGTCAATGTCCTTGAATGTCAATGAACTGGAGAAATGTTTGTATGTTAAAATCGCTAACTTTCTTCAGTAAGTAATGAGACTTGGTCTCCTCTCGACGAACAAAAGCCAAACTCCACAAGTCACCTCATCATTCACGTCCGTCCGAAGGCTATGGAATGATGAACTGTACGAATTATACGACGACATTGACATAGTACAGCGAATAAAAAGGCAGGGTCTACGTTGTCTATGTCATGTTGTCTGAATGGACGAAAACACACCAGCTTTAGAGTATCCGCTGGTGGAAGCCAAGAAGCCCTCCATTCAGTTGGAAAGACCAGGTAGAGAAGTACCTAGCTTCACTTCGTATCACCAATTGAAAAAAAAATTAAAAGGAACACGTTCTTCACTTCTATTTCGTTTCTTCCATTCTTCAAATGGACACTTCGAATAAAAATTTTAACAGAAATTAGTCTCTATTTACACAAAATATCCTACAAGTTTTTCTTGACTTTTCTAACTTTTTACATGAAGTCGAAGTCATTTGAAATTTGCTCTTGAGAGGCATTTAAAGTCATAGTAAGAACTTTCTTAACCCAGTTAATCAGATCTAACTTCAAATTAGATTTTATCATTATTATTCTGAGTATTTTTATTTAATATTCCCCAAAAGAACCTTTGTTTAATCTATTTTAATTTATCGGAAGTCAATTAACAAAGTTCTTCAGAGAAAAACGAGGCGGAGATATTTTGAATGCCATATCTTCGATAAACCGGGCGAACTCACAGAAATCGATAATGGTTTTGTGATAAGTTCAAAGCGTTTTGTTAATACATGTTAATACAGGTCCGTACGACCGATTCTGATAGTTTTAGAATCACAAACCCCGGTTCTTCCCGGATCACGATGCACGATCTCTGTAGGGGAAATCTGCCCCGAAACTCTATCCAATCAGAGCTCTCCTATCCTATTTGTGATATTCTCAAAGTATTTTATATATATGAGGGTCTCTTGTTCTATAATTTTTGGAATCACAAACCACGGTCCTTTAACTGTGCATCGTGACCTCTGTCGGGGAAAACCGATCCGTAGCCCTCGATAAATTAGGGTCTCTTAATCCATAGTTTTAGAATCACAAATTCCGGTCCTTCAACTGTCCAATGTGTTTTCCGTCGAAGGAATTAGCCTTGAAACCCAACCCAATCAGAGCTCTTCTATCCTATTTGTGATATTCTCAAAGCATTCGATATGTGAGGGTCTCTTAATCCATAGTTTTAGAAACACAAATCGCGTTTCTTCAACATCTTGATATCTGTCGAGGATTTCAACTTTGAACCCCATCCCGATCTAAGCTCTCCTATTCGATATTAAATAGTTTATTTTATAAATTTTAGAGAAACAAGAAACTAGGGTAGGGAACTTAAGCTGGAGGACAGGTACTGGTAAACTCCTTAGGATTTCAAATCATCAAGGAATAAAAATGATACTTCCGATGTCATCATTTCTTCGAAACAATCTATTCCTGACATCTGGACTTCTCAATGAGGTAGGATGTTTCCTCTCACTTGTTTGTTAGGAACTGTTACTATCCCTTGGATTTTGACGCTGTTTTATGATATGAAATGGTCTCTCTTAATCATCATTAAACTTCGGAAGCATGCTAAAAAACTATCATGATTGTTCCAACTATCCTTTATACAACACAATAAACAGTTAACAGTCGTGAAATAAAACGTTATTTCAACACTCAACACAAATCGAAAATGCAATAAAAATCGAACCGTATTATGGAAAAGCACACACAACAAAAGCAACAAAATCAATTGCTTACGTAATACTTCAAACTGAATAGATGGATCCAGCGATTGAAGCCTCTACTCGATAGCCGTTTATGGCTAAACGAGTTCAAGCTGCAGCTGAAGAAGACGCTGCATCAGCAGAAAAGGCAGAAAAGGCGGATCAACAAAGAATGCGTCGAGCACAGCTATTGTTGTTGTTGTTGATTTATTTTATTGCTTTGGCATAAATAACTAAACGGCATGCATGAGTGTTGCAAGAGCAACATTTGTGTCGTGTTGTCAATGAAGGAAACAAACAATGAATGCAAAAAAGCAAGTGTACGAACAGCAACAAACAGCTCGCAGGCACCTCAACTTGCCACATGCAACATGAAGCGTATAGTGCGGCACTTGCGCAACACTGCACAATGTAAGGCAACACGCTGTGATGAAAAACTATAAAGCTTCACGCATGTGTGAGTATGTGTTTGTAATCCTGTTGCCGCAGACTATTTGCTTAGCCGATTGTCATTCTAATGCAATTCTATGCGCTTTTTCTTCAACAAATACACAGCAAGTAGGAAGTGGAACTGCTGTTCGCTCTCCAGGCAGGACGCAAGTCGGCGCGAGTACGTGATGTGGGCAAATTAGTTTTTATCTTCGCACTTGTTGTGTTGCATAAATTACTCTTTTAACGAGCAAACAAAACACGACAAACACCATGGACTCGTCGTCACAAGGCAATTGCTGCCAGTGTTGTTTTGTTGGAGAACCCGTAAACAATGTAAGGAATTCTGTTAAGTACATACTGGTATTGATGCATTTAGCCAAGTGATAGACAGGTGTCATAAAATTGACTATAGATACATTTGAAGATTGCGATGACGCTTCGTTGTATAAGAAGAGTGGTCGATAACCTATCATGGAGAAATAAATGTAAGATTACTGGACAAACTTGTATAATGTAGATGAATTGTATGGAGATTGTTCTAACCATAATCTGTAATCTATTTTAAAATCATTGTGGATACATGTAACCAAAGATGCTTTTAAAACGTTCAAAACCTTCAAGCAGAACTACAGTACTACTAGGTTAACTTTAAATTAGATGCATAAGATGAGCTGAAAACATTTTGGATGTCATATCTTCGAGAAACCGAGAGAATTAATTGGAATCAATATCGGATTTGTGATCGGCTCAAAGGGCTTCGTTGATACTCGAGGGCTTCTTGATCCGAACGATCGGTTATGAGTCTGGTTATCTTTTAATTAGATGCAGAAGATGCGCTGGAAACATCTTGGATGCCATATTTTCGCTAAATCGGGAGTATTGATTGGAATCAATAACAGATTTGTGATCAGCTCAAAGTGCTTTGTTGATACATGAGATCCCCTTGATTCGTACCATCTGTTAGTAAATGATCGGTCCTGCAACTACCCATCGTGATCTCTCTCGAGGAAATCACCCCGAAACCTAACCCAATCAGAGATTTCCAGCTTTGGATCAGACACAGAGCTCATCTTTTTTGTTGATTGTACTTCCATGGGTTTGAAGCTGAGCAACTTTTCAAGATGAACAATGATGGCTTCATATAATGAATATGCAACAGAACGAATGTCCTATAAACAGAACCTTGAGATCATCCGCAAAGAGTTAGTAAAAATAATATCCGCTTGCTTCTCTTAAATTATTTCCCGGTATTCAAAATACCACGAATAACAGGCGAAGAGATTACAGCCTCGCGGATAACAAGTTCAACTATTAGTTCTACAACTTTGCTGCCGCCGTTTTCCAATAGATGTCTCTAGGGGCAAGCACTGGTCGACTAAATCGATTAAATCGTTTTATATCGATCTGGGACATTTGTGTCAACATTAACCCAACAAAATATTTGTAGAGAGCTGTTTGCATCAGATTATTAATCCCAAATCGATTTCCTAGACCTGTCGTTGGATAATATCTATTAGATGGTCTCTATAACATAAGTACGTGGAATATTTTTGATCTAAATACGAGTTTCAGAATTTTCAGAAAACTATATAATAGGCAAGTAGTTCGTTAAAAGAAACCTACAAGTTAGGCTGGTTAAACAAAGAATTAAGTTTAGTCGCCTAAAAGTATGCTAAATTGTTTATTATATGAGAAGAAGGGTGTTGCTGGATATCGGTTGATTTTGGCATGATAAATACAGCCGATTCTTCGGCTTCCTATCACAAAGAAAGAGCTTAAAGCTAGTTTATGTCTAATTTCTACTTCAAGCTTTGACGAATTTGTACTTATTGCCTATATTTTCATGATTTTCTCGAGAGTGTCTTCCAATGGAATATAAATGATCTCTTAAAGTATATTAAAGAGCTGAAAAATCTTAGAATGATAAAGATACTGAGTGCATTTTCAAATTTAATCGTTTAGAAGATAAGATAGCGATCTTATATACTGCATAAGTGTACTTGGACTTGGGTCTGAGGTGTTTTTACAAATCTCTACCTTCCCTTAATCTTTTCATTTAATTTTTAAAAACTCTGAGAAGCATTTTAGTCTCTGATAGTGTGTCTGATCTGGAGAGGTATATAAAAAATGCAATCAAATTTTGTGTGGCGGATTAAGGGGCGGGTCTCTTATAGTGGTTATCCATTCGAAGGATCGCTAAAGGTCATAATTTACAAATTTCACCATTCTTGAATAGTATGAAATATTATAATAATACTAGAAAAAAATGCTGAATATGTTCAACTCTTCAAATTGCTCTATTGACACATTCCAGCGGTAGCCAGGTGTAGATATAGATAAGAATATTATCTCAGAAATATCAACTGTCATACATCATGCCTTGCATACTTAACAGTTCTACAAGAATTTAACAATTTTTATTGACACATGCCATTAAGCAGTTATGTCAGCAACACACTTCCTGGCAGCCAACAGGTATTCACTTTGCTCAAGACACATCTGGATATTTGAGGCGTTGTGCATTGGCATTTAAAACGCGTAACAGTTATACTATTGCGTGCTGCACTCGCCAGATGACAAAGACAAAGCTGTCGTGCACCTGATTGCGTTGAGAATGATGATGATGCTGCTGCTGCTGCTGATGGCCTGATGGTGACGATAATACAAATATGCGCAACAACAACAGAAAATAAAATAAAAAAGAGCAGAAAGAACAGCAAAGCCAACTGAGTTGAGGACTTGCAGGAAGTGTCGTGCTGGAAGAGAAGTGGCATGAGTTGCCAATTTGCTGACGTTGGGATAAATAAGTGTTGGCATGTCGGTTGGTTGGTTGGTTGGCTTGCTGAGTGGTTCGTGTGCCATATATGTGGAATATATAGTATGTATATAGAATAATTCCATTTAAATATCTGCTCTTAAGTGTATTAATGACAGCTCACACACAAACACACACACACACACTCACGCGTTTGTACCTACCTGCAATTGCATGTTGTTGTCGTTGTGTCATGCGCCGTCGCCGTCGCTGCGGCCGCTGTCGCCTGTGCGTTGTTCCGATTAAATATGCCAAACCAATTTCTGATGGGATTCAACTTGCTGCTGGGAACAGCGACAGGTTTGACAGCGTCCACACGTTGTTGTCGCGTTTGTTGTTGTTGTTGGTATTTATATTGTTGTTGTTTTTGCGCTGGCTGCGACTGCGCTGCTGCTATGGCTGACACATGCAGCTTCTTCGGTTGTTGTTGTTGCTGTTGTTGTTGCTTATGCTGTGTGTAGGCATGATATTTTCCCGGAATCACATTGGCGGCGGCGACACTGGGCGCGCCCAGATCATCGGTTGTTGCGGTTGTTTTGCCATTTTTTACGGACGCTGTCGATGTGTTCGCTGCTGTTGTCGTTGTTGTTGTTGTTGTAACGTTCAACAGTAGGCAGGAAATTATTATTAGAATAAATTGTAATTGACGTAAGTGGCACATTTTGAGCATTTCGCTTATATGCAACACATGCAACACTTACAACAAACACAGCTGGCACACGCACACAGACGCTCGTTCGCTAGCTGGCACGCACTCAGTGGCACGTTTATGTCTCTATATTTATGTATTAATGATTATGCAATTAACAGTGTTTAGTTGCGTTTAAAAGCAACTAATATGCGTGAGTTGTTGTTGTTACACTTGATTTTTTATTATTGTTGTTGTAGTTGTTATAACACTTTTTTCCTTTTTCTATTTTTTGTTGTTGCAATGTTGATTATTTGGTTGTTGTTGTTGTTTTCGTGTTTGTTGTTTTTGTAAGTGCTTCAGTTTGAGATTTTTTGCATTCTGCAATTTTGCTTCAAAACGGTTTTCTTTAATTGCGCTACCTGTTGCATGCCACTAATTGTGGCAAGACATGCGAATAACTGTTGATTTGATTTTGTATGCACTTCACAGAGCACACAAATTGGTTTTATGCCTTATTTACTTGTTACGTCGACTGTGACTTCTGTTCTTATAAGTACTGAGATATAAGCATATTCTCATATACATATAGATGATTAACACATTTACCGTTATTTTGTTATATTCTACTTTGTAAAAAAAAAAACAAAAAATTAATTAATTTTTTAGTGATGTGTAGAAATATATGTATTCTCACATGTAAACCAGGTATTGCCGTCAAAGTCATCTAACGGGACTCAGGAATAATTAATTGGTCTCAGTGTTCGGGCAAAGAAGCGATCAATATTAGGCTGAGTTCAAAGGTCGTTCAACTTTTAATCTAAAAAGAGCTTTTTATTTGATATATATTCTCTCCCTAGATATTCTAGAATTCTATGCGAGGTGTGTTCAAAAAATATCGGGAATTTTATTTTTGTCAGTATTATGCTGAGTTCAAAGGTCGTTCAACTTTTAATAAAAAAAAGAGCTTGCTATCTGATATCTATTCTCACCCTCAATCTATAACTCTATGCGAGGTGTTTTTAAAAAAAATATCAAAAATTTTTGTTTTTGAAAAAAAAAATTGTGTGTTCGAAAAATATCGAAAATTTTCGAAAAAAAAAATGTTTTGAAAAAAATATTAATTTATTCGTCTACATCAACTAGTGTCGCTTTCAAAATTGTCTCATCATCATTGAAACACTTCTCAAACTCGACTTTTGGGCTAACCTTTGGCTCTTTCAGTGATATCTCGTACATTTGCAAAACGACGGACCTTTAAGGTTCTTTTTAGTTTTGGAAATTGGAAAACGTCACATGGACTCATACATGGCGAATATAGAAGCTGTGGAATGGTTACGTCTTGGCTCCCACGTCACTGTTGACAGTCATAACTTTGAAGTTGTAGATAATTTCATATACCTAGGCACCAGCATTAACACCGATAATAATGTCAGCCTTGAAATCCAACGCAGAATCACTATTGCCAACAGGTGCTATTATGGACTGAGTAGGCAATTGAAAAGTAAACTCCTCTCTAGACGCGCAGAAACTAAACTCTACAAGTAACTCATCATTTCCGTCCTACTTTATGGTGCAGAATAGTGGACGATGTCAACATCCGATGAGACGGCACTAGGAGTTTTCGAGAGAAAGGTTTTGCGGAAGATTTATGAAAATTGGCGACTGCGAATACCACAGACGATGGAACGGTGAGCTGTATGAGTTATACGACGACATTGACATAGTTCAGCGAATAAAAAGACAGCGGCTACGCTGGCTAGGCTATGTTCTTCGAATGGACGAAAGTGCCCCAGCTCTGAAAGTTTTCGATGCAGTACCCGTTCGGTGGAAGTCGAGGAAGTCCACACACACACTGCGATGGAAGGACCAGGTGGAGAGACATGTCTTCACTTGGTATTACCAATTGGCGCCAAACTGCCAAAAGGAGAGATGGTTTTGGACACGAATGCACGAACAACCAACGAAATATGAGTTTTTAGCAATGAATACGGTTTAAATTTTATCGTTCTTCAGGAACAGGTGTATCCACATAATAAAGAATTAAAATAAAATTTTGACAATTAGACTCTCCAAACCCGTGAACTTTTAAATTTTAAAATTCCCGTTATTTATTGAATACACCATGTATATATAAATACATATATCTCAAGAATTCATTTCTTCTGAAATATATTCAGAGAAGTGATAACCTTAGAATTAGTCATAAAATTATTAATACTTCATTGTCCTTTCCCATTGTTTTAGGGATCATCTATCTAGCTATAGAATATATAGATAGTGGTTTGTAATCGTTGAATCGCCTAAGATTATCACTAAACTAAGTTGTGATCCTAAGATTTAAAACCTGTATTGAGACCAAGTTGAACCAAAATCGTAACTGAAAAGTTTCAAAACAAGATTTCGAAGCCTCAACCTTTAAACTCAACAGATCTGCAAAAGGTCGATACCTAAACTCAACTTAAAACTTTCTTCAACTTAAAAACTTTCTGAAAGTTCAACACACCAATTTCAAAAATAAATATCAAAACCTAAATTATCAGAAACTTATATCCAATCTCAAAATCAAGGCTTCAAACAAATTTAAACGTACAAGATACTCAGTCTGTAAGCATAGAACACAAATTTCCAATCTCTAAACTCAAAACGAAAATCTTTGAAAAAGTCGATTTTTTATAACCTTTTCGCTGTCTCATTTCTAACCAATACTTTCATTGATTGCATAAATTATTTTTCTTTTTTTATGTAATTCTTAGTAAAACACCTTTCTTATTGTCATTTAACTGTTCTTTATAGCTATAGAGCGAGTAGCTATAATAAAGTTCGTTACCACACTATTTGGACAATAGAAAATGCTTTTGTCAGCAAACAAATCTCACATATTTGCATATTGAGATTCTCTGTTTGAGTGTCATAAATCACACGCTGCACTAACGAATGAAAACAAGCGGCAGTCTCGACGATATAACATAACGGTAATTGATATAGATGATGATAGAGGCAATGATATACTCAAATGTGTATAACACGGTCGAAAAAAACGTTTTTAAGCACCCAAAACTTGCTGCTTACTGGTATTAACCCAAATTTCACAGTTGACTAAAACAACAACAGCAATAAAAATTAAAAAGTTATGTTAAATGTGTCGCCAATTGGGGGCAGATAAATCGAAGAGATAAAAATTAAATCATATTTTTGTTGTTTATTTTCATATTGTTGTTGTTGTATTGGCACACTTTTTGAGCGTTCTTTAAATAAATGTGTTTACGTTTAAAAAATTTTAATAAATACTTAAAACACTGTTATTTATGAGCTACCACGCGCATGCGCGTAAAAATCACTAAAGCGGTGTGTGAGATTTTTTTTATTTTTTTTTTTAATTTTTTCTTTTGTTTTTTTTATTACTTGTCGCAACAAATCACCTTTTTATTTTAATCACGTCGCTTTAAAACCACATACGTAACGAACACGCACCCTTTTACGCCTGCGCACGTTCACTCAGTTCACTTTTTTATTTTAATTTTCTGTTTCAAATTTTTTGTTTGTATTTCGTTGCTTCAGCTGCTATCACCGGCACAACATTTCGCGCGAAAGTCTTCAAAGATACTGAATGTGGGGTTTTGGTGTTCGATACGCCATGGCCGTGGCCGCGGCCGCTGACGCTGCCAATGTTTGTTGCTGCTGCTGCTGCTGGCGTGTATGTTGTTGTTGCTGTGTTTGTTATTGTTGGCAAACGGCTTTGACGCTGACGGTGACGCGTTGTTGGCGACGTTTTCCCAATTCCGCACGCATTGTTTTGTAATTGATCTTCAAAAGAGGCAAAACTGCAGCAAGCCGATCCACGAACTAACAAGCTCCCCTCCACAACACGTTCCTTACCGCTCACCAACCAAGCCTTCCTAAAAGCAGCGTATTTCTGCACTTGTTTCACGTACGATTAGCTACTGTGTTGGCCGGGGCTTTGAGCTACCACACCATTCCGGCACTATCATCTTCCCCAACAATGTCTTGACTCGCGCTCATCTTCATCTGCATTACGAGTCTTAGCAGCTTCCAGCGCTTCATCACCACCACCTCTGTACATATGTATATACATTTTTTTTATTTTTTTTCCCTCTCGTCTGCCCAACAGCGCTTAGAACACTTGCACACATGCGCATGCGCTCAAAGAAAGTCTCCGCTGCGTGTAGCTCTTTCTTTGTTGCGTATTCTTTGCTGCGCTCTCCAGCCATTTAGTTAGTTACTTACTTTGTTAGTCATGTAGCCGCAGTCGCGTGGTTAGTTCGTACGTTCGTTAGTTAGTTGGTCAGCCACAAATCTTCCGAGTCGAGTCAAGTTTAGTTTGGTTAGCGGCTTGTTTGTTGGTTTGTTCGTCTGTTAGTGGCGCGCTGATTGTTGGCTTTCAAGCTGTTGTCTTCTTGCTTTCGTTGTGCTGTTTGTTATTCTTGCTGCTGCTCTGGCGGCGTTGCAGACGCACGAGTATGCGCACCTACACACGCGTCTTCTTGTATGCCCCTCTGTGTATGTTTGCCTGTGTAACATTGTCGTTTATGCGTCCAGCTTGTGTGGTTGGCAGGCGGTGCAAATGGCCAGTTTATGCTAATAGGTTTTACGCTTGGCTGACGTTAGTCGAGCTAACAAAACAATGTTCTAATACACAGAGAGAAATTCTTTGAATGAAGACCAAAATTAGAAGCGAACCTTTCTTTGTTTCAGATAAGAGTTTCGTCGACATTTTATAATCCGAAATTTAAAAGAAGGGTAACCCAAACAATCACAAGACCTTTAAAAATTCTCCGATTTTCTTTTTATACTCTCGCAACAAAGTTGCTACGCCATTGCCACGCCCACAAATTCGGTTATTTATATATAACTCGCAAACCAATAAAGCTATATAAACCAAACTTTCTACAGCCGGTTCTCTTACGTACCCCACTACACGCCATGAAAATACTTGAAATCGGATAATAACCACGCCCACTTCTCATACAAATGTTAGGTTGAAAATTACTAAATGTGGGTTAACTCACTAACGAAAAACGTCAGAAACACTAAATTTCACAGAAATAATAGTAGAAGGAAGCTGCACTGAGATTTTTTTACAAAATGGAAAATGGGCGTGGCGTCGCTCACTTATGGGTCAAAAACCATATCTCAGGAACTACTCAACAGATTTCAATGAAATTCGGTATATAATACTTTCTTGACACCCTGATGACACGGGTGGAATATGGGCGAAATCGGTTCACAACCACGACTACTTTCCTTATAACTGAAATTTTAATTCCATCTGATTCCTTCACTTTATCATGTATACATAAGGAACCAATGAAGATAGCGGAATAAAACCTTACATAAATAGTACATATCATCTCTGACTTCACTTGTGAAAAAATGGTCGAAAACGGACTATAACTTTTCAAGGCCCCAGATATCGAACATGTTGAAATCAGCGTAAATCTCTCAGATAATTTAATGGAATTCAGAGGAAATTGTTTTCTTCTAATAGTGTTCTGTTAAAAAATTTATTAAAATCGGGTTATAATATCTCCTAGCTCCCATATACCTAGTTATAGGTTTTTCAAAAATACGGTGAATGAAAGAATTACCTCAGCCCTCATATTATCGTTATTCTATTAAACTTTATGCCGAATTTATGGGTAAATTTTGTATGTTTGTAAGTTTCTTCAGTAAATTGTTCGGTATATATATAAAATATATGAAATTTTCGGTTGCACCCGAACTTTGCCTTTCCTTACTTGTTCATACTCTTTTTCATAACATTCATGTTATGGGGTTATCATGGGGTTCGGACAAAATACTGGTATATAGTATAGCTTATGAATCGATCCTTATTGACTATCAGGGTGACTTCTGTGAGGTTCTAAGGTAATTTGATTAAATTAACAGAAATTACCAGAAAATGTGGCTGATCAAGGACAATATTACGCTATTTCAACCACAATTAAATTTAATCTTTAACTTTCGGGGGTGTCATGTTTCCTTCATCAAAGGCCTAAAGAATTGTGTTGTTCTAAGGGGCTTAGTTTAATCCAAAGTTATCGAACTTAATATTCGATTGACATATAAGTTAGACTAGAACTCCTTTCTCTGTGACTCTTCTGCAGACGGCAAATATGTATGTATTTAAATGCCAATTGGAAATACAAAGAGAAACCTGGCCGTTCGCCTCCTGATCTTTCCAACGGACTAGAGGTCTTCTTCTTCCTCTGCTTCCACCAGCGGGTACTGCAACAAAAAATTTTCAAAACTGGATTCCTTTCGTCCATTCGGACAACATGACCTAGCCAGCGAAGCCGCTGTCTTTTTATTCACTAGACTATGTCCACATATAACTCGTACGGCTAATCGTTCTATCGTCTGCGATATTCGCCGTTGCCAACGTTCAAAGGACCATAGATCCTCCATAAAACCTTTCTCTCGAACACTGCCGTCTCATCGGATGTTGACATCGTCCACGCTTCAGCACAATAAAGCAGGGCGGAATTGATGAGGGACTTGTGGAGTTTGTTTTGGTTCGTCGAGAGAGGAACTTACTTTTCAATTACCTAGTCCTTACAGAAATCTCAAAGTAGCACCTGTTCGCAAGAGTGATTCTGCGCTGGATTTCAAGGCTGAAGACTTTAAGTACAAGGAAAAATATTCACAATAGCCGAAAGAAGGACCAAACACCGCGATTACCATTATTCATAAGTAAAAAAGCTATCTACTTACGAAAGTATCAATGGCCGAACCGGCAAGGAGACCTCAAATGTCATGAGAGCAATAAAAGCTTTGCTGGCGCTCATGCTTATCGCTTTTATGGTATTTTGGTGGTATTCTTACCCTTTTGTAAAAAACAAAGGAAATGTGTGAAATGAAACGAACTGGTTTAAGATTGGGAGTGCCCTGCTTTTACCGTTTTTACGTTTATATATGTCCTCATTTTTACCAAAATTATGTATATAAAAATGCCTTCATTTGACAGTGAAAGGCTCACGTAGGTGGTTACCTACAAGTGTATGATTAAAGAGATTTAATATTGGACACACATATAAGCGCCCATTGAAGAGCGTTTTACGGCAAGTTAACCAAGCCCATCTATATTGCCAACAAGAAACTATATAACATTGTTTGCTTTCAGAAAAAAAAAAATATTTTCTTTCATATACATATATAGTACAGCGAAAAAGGAGGGGGAGTTCTCTAATAGGAACTCCACAGAGAAACCTACAGAAGATGAATTATTTTTTTGGGATCATGAAAATTATCTGACAGTTAAGATCAATCGTCCAAACAAGGTTCAATATTTGCTCTGAGGTATCCTTTAAGAGATTATTTATGATAAATGATGTATTTTTGGTCCATACCTTATGCTGAAAACCTTCTCAAAAAGGGTCATAATTAAAGCTCAGTCTCCCACTGAGAAGCAATAAAAATAAATAATTTTGTTTTTCACTCTACTTTAATCTAAAATCTTGTGTATATGTCTACTAATAAAAAAATCTATATTTTTCGCCTGTATTTCAGATCTCATTTAATCTAAAAAAAATCCTCACTTAAGTAAATAAACAATCAAAATCGCAAAGGAACGAAATTCACTGCAACAAGTGAAACGCGCATGCTCCACGGACAATAACAATAGCAAAGCAATTGCGAAAACAGTGATGAGTACCCGATTGGAGATACCGCACACACACCACGCCAGTACTCGAGCAGATAAAGCCACAACAGCGAAGGGCAGCAGCACGCGACGATCAGGTGGCGGCGTGGCACGCAATAAGCGAACACCAACAACAACAACAAAAGCAGGTGATAGTGGCAGTGGTATACTCGGCACATTTGCACCGCGTTTCAATCGCTTTCAGTCGGTGAATTACAGCGCGTTGCAGCAAGGTGATCCCGAAGCGGGCGCGAGCGCCAACAGCAAGAACAACAATAACTATCTGAGCGTCAGCGTGAGTGGCAGTAGCAGTGAGGAGGATCTCTTTCCGACGCGCAGCAGCAGTGCATCGCCGCCAAAAAGGAAAGTGCGCAGAAAAATGGGACGCCGTGGCGGTTATTCGATGCGTGACGCCTTCGACGAGGGACGTTCGGTAAGTGCAGAGAATTCGCAATTATTTATTTTATTATTTTTTCTTTAAATACACAGCCAGACACTTAAATGTGTATTTCGTATGCAAAACACATTTGTTGGCTGCTCCACATATTTTTTTTTAACAAAAATTTGGAATTTAGTCGGGTATAAAAAGCACAAAAGTGCAAATAGCTGAAATACTTTCATAGAAATACAAATGTACACATCTTCATATACTCGTATGTAAATAGTGCCGGAAATTTCGAAAGTGAATTTTTTGCGGATCTGTTTTACTGGCAAACGGTTCCATTGGAGTGTATTGGAACCCCTCACACTCCTCATTGTTATGCATCCATAGGCTTGTGAGCGCTCAACGCTTTAATGTTTGGAATTTCAATTACTCCTGTAATTGCTTCAAGCTTATCGTAGATGTCTTATTGTAAATGTTTTTAATTCCATTTGTATCATGAACACGTGAGTTAGATATTTGTTACGTCACATTTTGGAGCTTTATTGTGTGATTATCTTACGGGTGTCCATGTGAATTTGGGAGTTGAAAAAAAAAAGTTGATATATATTTTTTCTTTTGAAAGCAAGGTTTCTTCATTAGATTTTTAGAAACCTTCCGAAATTAATTAGTCTATGCTTTAAACTTGAAAAACTCTGTAAAAATTCATACCTTTAGGTTCGACGATATTCGACGCAAGTTATATTCAGTTTTTTGTAAGACTAAAGCTGGTGACGACTACTTTATCTTATCTACCTTAGTTACATATTTTTAAAGTGAAACAATCTTATTCCTATAAATATTACTACGAGTTTATCAACTTTTAATTGATTGGTGAGCTTAAGAGCGTCGAAAGTTGTCTAGTCTGCTAGAGGTCGCTAATAAACCATCTATTAAAATTCAATAAGCCAAGAAAGAAACGCTTCTCGTTCAATCAAAACCCATTTCCGCTTTGAAGATCTTCAGATACGTCTGAGTGAAGGTATACCGAGTCACTGAAATGTTTTTCTAACTGCCATGAATCAAAAGTTGACTTGTCCAAGAGGTCGCTAATAAGCCATCAGTTAAAATTCAATAAGCCAAGTAAGGAATCTTTCTTCTTCAATCAAATTCCATTTCAGTTTGAAAAGCCTTCAGGTCCGATAGTAGAAAAGTCTACCGGGTCTCTGAAATATTTTATCATATCATCATATCATGAATCCAAAGTTGACTAGTCCGTGAGAGTCGCACGAGCAAGTCGCTATTAGATCTTCAGTTAAAAGTCAACAAACGAAGTAAGAAACCCATTTTCACTTGAAAACCTTTCAGATACGGTTGGATGATGATATACCGAGTCGCTCGAATATTTCTTTAACTATATCGTGTAGCCAAGTACTCCATACTCATGCTAATTAATTTGGTTTAGTCTACATCAACATTATTCTAAAGAGATCTGGGACTTTGACCAGGTTCTAAAACCAAGTAAGCGATACTGTGTATACTGAATATGACCAAACTTACAGGACAGTACTTTTTTTAAATTCTAATAGTTAATTTCAATTTGAAGCACCAGATCAAGCTTCCTACTTCCTGAATTAGAATTATCTTCTACCATACACTATCAGAGCTAGAGTTATCATAGGACTCGTCTGATCGGTGGTTATAACAAGTGAAAGACTTCATCGTGATTTATTTCTGAATTCCAAACCTATGGATTACTTTGCAACTTAGATGATAAAATTAGAAAACTTTCAAATCGAGTAGAAAAATTCAAACATGAAACTCGAACTCGAAATTCGAATTCGAAATGACGGCAGAATATATAATTAATATAATGAAATATAAGTCCAAGTATCTTCAACCCCACTGTATACACATCTTGAGAATCAGCTGTTTCGGAGCTTTCAAAAAAGCTTGCTCCACTGAGAGTAAAAGCCTACAACAGTATCTACGAGATGAGCGCCACAGCGCTGTTAACGCGCGCTCTCTGGCTACCCATAAGCGTGTCGTGTGTGGAGAAGCAAACCACCTGTTACACGCGCAGCTACTCAAACCGCTCGCCACACTCACGCCAAACACGCGCTATGCCCCCATTGCTTACGTCACTGTTTGGAGCACGCGTCTTTGCTCGTGCGCTTTACTCCATCTGTTTAGCGCTTCATCCATGTTTTGCTCAACCGGTACGTAAACGCGAAAGCGCGAAGCAGTGAGTATAAAGAAAATGCCAACCAATAAACTAAAGGTGGCTGCGTGAGCGTAGGGAGCTATAATGACTGGAGCGCAAGCGAATTGTGCTGTATGTGACACTGCGACGCGTATGGCGGAATCCAAGCGGGCGGACGACGTTGGTATTTTCTTGCATTCCACTTTATGCCTGACTTTCGCTATTAACTGTTGTTTGGCGTATTTATTGCTTTACTATTCGTTGGCTTTTTCTTGCTGGTCGGCTCTCCGCACGCCTTCTCATTTGTATGTGATTTCGCTACCGTTTTTTTGTTTTGTTATTGCGCGCGACGGTAGGTTCGTGTGTGAGTGAATATGTGTGTGTTGGGGCCATGATTTTGGCACTTACACGACAGACTCCAGCACGTCGTCAGCCAAAATCCGGTCGTCTATGCGCCGTATGCTGGGTGGTATGCCATTCGAATTGCACAGCGCTGTTCAGTCTAAGCACAAACTTCGCCTGCGACGGTCGCTTTCTGCTCATCGTTCTATCTCTTTGTTTGGTCGTTGTCGTCGTCATCGTCGTTGTCGTCGTCGATACGAAACCCAAGTGTAGCTGGGTGCGCGCGCGTTGTGGCTCGTGGAAGTGACTTTCTTTCGATTATGCGATTTATTTATTTATTTAAATTCATTTTATTTGTTTCTGACGATTTTGGTGAAATGTCATTGGGACTAAACGTTTGCTAATTTGTGGTTTACTAAATGCTTTGCTATAAACTGAGACTGGGGCGTCCATTTTCTGTGAGCAAATTCTGTTTGTTTGTCGTGTGAGCTTTTTTTCTGTGTTTTTCACAACTATTTTCTGTGGTCGCTAAAATAACAAGTCCACCACTTTCAGTTGGTGGTAACTCGAAATTTGTGAAAGTGAAACGCAACTTTTTTTTATATGTGCACATTTATTGTTTTTGTAAAAGTTTACTTCACACACTTGTTAAAGTCGTTGCAACGGTAACTCCAAATACCAAGTCTCTTAAATTTTAAATAAATTGTAAAAGCAAAAGTGTTTTGAACCCAAATCAAGTTGAATGCTTAGAAGAAGTGTCAAATCTCTAAGAATCAAAGAAGAAGCATAAAATCTTAAAGAAAATTGTTAAAAATCAAATAGTGAACTTCGAAAGTGTAAGTTGAAAGTGTTAAAGAGTTCATTTACCTTAAGCGAAAAAGTGCTAGCAATTCCAGTTAACTGCATTTTTCCCACAAGTGTTTTGTTTTTGTATTCCACCGCTTTAACTGTGTTTTTTTATTTTTGTTGTTGCCAAAAATACTTACGGCTTAGCAGCAAGCAACCAAAAGTCCAGTTTTTTCGTTGGCACACACACACACATACTCCGCTTGGACATAGCCGCCACTTTGTCCAGCGCTACTCAAATACAACAACAAAAAGCACTGTGTGTGTACAGCGTTTGTCGCAAAATTGGACACACTAGCCGCCGGAGCGTGGAAAATTCGTCAGTGCGAACGTAGCAATTAGCAGTGTAGTGCAGTTCGTGCGTGCAAAAATACAGCAAAACAAAAACAAAAACAACAACAACAGCATAAGCAACAGCATCAGTAGTCGTAGCAGCAACAGCGCAGCACATAGGCTCAGCAGCTGCTCCAACATATACTCCAACAACAACAACAACAAATCGATTTGAAAAACTCCAACTCCAGCCTATAAACTGCCTGCAGCGCTCAACTGTCTGACTGCCAACTGCCAGCTGTCAACAACAACCACAACAACCAGCAATAGCGCGGTATTAAACGCGTGCGTTTACTTTTCGCCGATTTCCGTGCTCACTCGCAACATAATACCGGTATTTTTGGTGAAGTCACCTCCTCCGCTTCGCCAATTTACCTGCTATCAAACAGTGCCGCCTTTATATTGCAATAGTAGCAACAGATTTGTTTGCTCTGCATCAACTCACTGCCTGCGCGTACAAAGTGATGTTCTGCGTATGCACCGCTGCGCCCGCAACCTATGGTGAGTTCAGCGATGTGTTGTTTATGAGTTTGCATACATTTGTGGTGCACTCTCTGGCCACTCAAATGAACAGTGATTTTTGTGCGATTTTTGTTTATGAAATTTTTTTGGATGAAGTGGACATCGAAAGTGTTGCTTCTGTGGGGAATTTATGTGTTAGTGTTTATGGAAATTTTGATATTTTATTTTTCACTTAGCAAAGGTAGAATTGTGGACGAATTCAACTTCATTTTTTTTTTTTTTTTGGAAAAATATAAATAAATTTTATTGGAATTTTTTTATTGAAAAAAAAAATATTTTTTTAGAATTTTTTGGACAATTTTTTTTGGATTTTTTTGAAAAAAAAAACAATTTTTTTTCGGAATTTTTCTTATAGGTTACAAAATTTTTAAAATTAATTTTTACCGAAAATATATTATAAAATCTGAATTTTTTCTTTCGTTTCATTTCTGTTGAAAAAATTTGTTTTTTTTTTTGGAATTTTTTGTTATTGGTTAAAAAATAATTTAAATAACACCAAAAATTACAGAAAAATCGAAAAATTCTTGAAGAGATTTTCAGAACGTGAATTATTTTTGTCATTTCATTTTGTGAAAAAAAGGTAAAAAAGTGGAATTTTTTATAATTGGTTTAAAAAAATGTACAGAAAAACCGAAAAAAATCTTGAAAAATGTTTAATAATGTGAATTATTTTTCTTCCATTTGATTTGTGTGAGAAATTAAACATAAAAATATTTTTTTTCGAATATTTTGTTATTGGTTTAATAAAAAATCTGAAAAAAGTTTTTACAGAAAAATCGAAAAAAAATCTTCAAAAATTCTTCAAAAACGTTGCAAAATGTTTGTATTTTTGGCGCATTTAAAATGTATAAGAATTTCTATTTTTTTTAATCTTTTTGTTTAAAATCTCGAAAATAAATTTAATAAAAATATTGCAAGAAATCGAAGGTTTTAGTGCCACTACCCTTAACATTATTAAACCAAAAATTTAGTCTAAAGACTATAATTTTACTAAGAGCTGAGGGTACGCTAACCTACCCTAAGACTTTAACTTTATTTTCAAAAATTCGAAAATTTTTTTCGATTTAATTTTAATCAATATATTGGCGGAAAAGGTGATCTATGGTTATAAATTTCCATTTTCTCTCAAAAATTCCCTTAAAATATACTCAGATATGTTTTCAAAAAAAAAAAGTTCAAAAAGTTTATTATTTACATACAAAATCTGAAAATACAACATTTTCACAAGCGAAAATTAATGCACATAAATAAATATATCTCGCTTCATATTCATATTTCGTTATATTATACATGTGAGCTTTGTACAGAAAATACGCTTTACATGCTTCATGAGTTGCTAAATCATATATATACTTATACAACATAGTACGATTCACCGTTGTGATAAGTGCAGTTAAAAAACAGCAAAAACGTTTAGTACAATAAACAAGGGTTCCTTTGAGAAAAGTGAAATGTCAGAATTGTATTTAGTGTCTACATAGATTTATATGTATGTAACTACAAACCGAAATGCGGTAACCAAATATGGTTCAAATTTAGTGCCAAAAACGGCGCGCCTTTCACCACAAGAATTTAACCAAGTACGCTACATGCCTCAAATAACAGTATATATGTACATTTACATTTACATATGTGTATGTGTGCACACGCTTGACAAACTACCAACGCTCGCATGCCACTTTCTGATTTACGATTTGTTTTGATTGTCAGCTTTACGCTGATTTCTAATACTCGTACTGTTTTTTTTGCTGGTTTTGTCTCGCGTTTTTCACCCACTATCTGATTTATTACAAGCTTAAATGTCAAAAACCACATAATTTCGTTTCCGTATGCATTGCGAGCGCGCGACAAATTTTTTGACTTTTCTGACGTTTATTATGATTTTTTTGCTATTTTTATTATTTTTGTTATTTTTATTGTTTTTTCTTTTTAATTATTTTGCTTCTCTTATCGTTAGTTTTGGTTTATTAATTTTTTTATTTTTATTTTTTATTTTTATTGAAAGTTTTACGTTATGCTTTGTGAGCAGTTATAATGTCTTAATCAAGCGCTCGATCTAAATGAGTATACAATTGGCAGTTGCGGCAGTAAATTACTCTCGTAATCTCTAAAAAAATTAAAAAGAGTAATTAACTAAAAAAATATAATAAAAATTAAAAATTGCTCTGATTTTGCTTTATTTAATAAAATTATTTATTTTCGACTTTGATACGCGTGCCAATTAGAACCAGTTTTCACTAATGCCAATTTAATTTTTATTTTTTGCTTTAGCTTAACTAAATTCCATTGCATTCGAGGAACTCATTCATAGAAAAAAATTCCAAATAATTTGTAATTTGTATGATGATTCACTTTATCAAAGCACTGTGAGACGTGCCTTATATTTTCTGAGTCTGTATATATTCATATTTTTGAGATAATATTAAAAAATTCTAAAAATAAGAATTCATTCAAAATGAGTCATATTCCCAAATATTTTCTTAATTATTTTCTTATTAAATATTATTCGTTAAAATAAATTAAATTAAAACATTTTTTTTTCAATATTTGTATTAAAATTAAATTAAATTAAATTAAAAATATAAATGAAATTGAATTGAATTAAATTAAATTAAATTAAAATAATTTAAATTAAATTCATTTAAATTATATTAAATTAAATTAAATTTAATCAAATTAAATTAAATTAAACTAATTTAAATTGAATTGAATTGAATTAAATTAAATTAAATTAATTTAAATTAATATAAATTAAATTATATTAAATTGAATTAAATTAAATTAAATTAAATTAAATTAAATCAAATCAAATTAAAGTAAAGTAAAGTAAATTAAATTAAAAAATTAAACTAAATTAAATTAAATTAAATTAAAATTAAAATTAAAATTAAAATAAAAATTAAAATTAAAATTAAAATTAAAATTAAAATTAAAATTAAAATTAAAATTAAAAGTAAAATTAAAATTAAAATTAAAATTGAAATTGAAATTGAAATTGAAATTGAAATTGAAATTAAAATTAAAATTGAAAGTAAAATTAAAATTAAAATTAAAAATAAATTTAAAATTAAAATTAACTTAAATTAAATTAAATTAAAAATTTAAACTAAATTATATTAAATTAAAATTAAAATTATAATTATAATTAAAATTATAATTATAATTAAAATTATAATTAAAATTAAAATTAAAATTAAAATTAAAATTAAAATTGAAACTGAAATTGAAATTGAAATTGAAATTGAAATTGAAATTGAAATTGAAATTAAAATTAAAATTGAAAGTAAAATTAAAATTAAAATTAAAAATAAATTTAAAATTAAAATTAACTTAAATTAAATTAAATTAAAAAATTAAACTAAATTATATTAAATTAAAATTAAAATTAAAATTAAAATTAAAATTAAAATTAAAATTAAAATTAAAATTAAAATTAAAATTAAAATTAAAATTAAAATTAAAATTAAAATTAAAATTAAAATTAAAATTAAAATTAAAATTAAAATTAAAATTAAATTAAATTAAAGAAATGTAAAGTAAAATTAAAATTAAAATTAAATTAAATTAAATTAAATTAAATTAAAGTAAAGTAAAGTAAATTAAATTAAAAAATTAAATTAAATTAAATTAAATTAAAGTAAAGTAAAGTAAATTAAATTAAAAAATTAAATTAAATTAAATAAAAAAATTAATAGTTAAATTTTTTTCTTTTTTTCAAATCAATTATTATTAATATCGTATTAATTTTTTCCCTAAAATTTGCTAATCTTCTTTGGAAGTAGGTCGCTTTCTGTATAAAAATTTAATATAAAAGCCATATCCAAAAAATTACGTAGATTAAATTACGTAAGATAAGACCAGATTATCAAAATCATTCAATTATTATTTTTTTTTAACATTTTTTATTACTGAAAAACCCTTAAAAGACCATTGAATTACATTATACTAAACCCTTTACCCATTTTATTTAGCTAACTCAGTATTATTTACTAACAAACAACAGCATAAACATCCAACTCCAACTGACCGTAAATCTGTTGCACTAATGAAATTTCAAATTTGCTGCCTTAAAATTGCCACTAACAACTACAAAAAAAACAAAGGTGCCAAAAAGAAAAAAATCAAAAATTCATGCTGAAATAAATTTCTTTGGATTTCTTGCTAATTGCCATATTAATTCGCAGAATAGGCGGCTAAAAGCCGAGTAGAGTGTGTTTCAAATAAACAAAAAAGCAAACAATTATTTATTATTGTTGTTACAACAAGCAGCAAATAATAATTTTCAAAAGCAAAAATTAGTTTTTTTTTCGCCACTTTTTCGCAATTGTTTTTTGTAAACTTTATGACGAACAGCACTTTCAAGTGTCCACTTCATGCGTAGCGAGCGCCCAAAGCGATAATAAAAATTAATTGTGAAGCAACAACAACAGCAACGAAAACATGTAAAAAGGAGAGAAAAAAGTCGAAATTTAAGTTGAGTGAACCAAAGCTGTGGGATTGCGTCGAAACTATTAAAAAAAGAAAATATCAAAAGTGATGATAATAATAAATAGACATACTAATAATAATACAAGTAAACGCACAAAAATCACTGTCCATCACATTTATTTATTATAGCAATTTTGTATAAATATATTATATTTAACATTATTTAGAAAATTTATATTTAAAAGTACGCCGTAAACTTTTCGCACGCCGCCAAATTTGTAAAACTCAAGTGCCTACCAAATATGAAATATATTTACAGTGAATTCCACAAGCTACAGAAATTATAATTTAATGAACGCAAAACTTCGGAAAGTTGCAAGAATCGCACAAATTTAGTTGTAAGTTTTTGTGACCGCTTAGGCGTTGAAGCGTTTATTAAAAAGTATTTGATTATAAGTTGGGGCTTAAATTGAATGAAACTAACACAACTAAACTTGCTGGAAATATAGGGGAATCAAAATAGTCAACTAGTGAAGATGATGCCAAATAATTTATATTTTAAAGGAGTCTTCCGTAGTTTAGGAAGTAAAAGAATGTTTGAATGTATGGTAAATTAAGAGACGAAATAATTTTTTTTATATTTTCTCTATAATTTACTTAAAATTAAATGCCTTTAAATTATGTTTTTTAACTAATTTCAGTTCAATTTATTTTAATTGAGTCAATTAAGATAGTAATTGAGTAAAATAAGATGCTAATTGAGTAAATTTAGATGTTCATTTAGTAAATTATGATGTACATTTAGTTAATCAAGATGTCAATTGAGTAAATTAAGACGCTAATTGAGTCAATTAAGATGCTAATTGATTTCAGTCTTACTCAATTTAACTTAAACAATTAATGTTTATTAATTTTGGGTATAAAAACTTTTTCTAAAAACGAAATCTAATACGATTCAATTGAATGTTATTTTTATTAATTTTTTACACTAATTTAATTCAATTAAGTTCATCTAAATTCTTATTATTTTACAAATATGTTTCCTTACAATTCACTACAGAATTGCGTAATTTCGCAACACCTTAACCTTTGTTGACAACAATAAATTTTCATGAGTGTCAGCTGAAACTAATTATATATTCAGACTGAAATTATTGCCGCCTAGTGTTGAATAAATCTCATCAATGTCAGCGTCACGCTTTTCAATATTTTCTTTACTACAACTCATTTCAACAAACTCTGCTGATAACAAAATGTCGTTTCGTATTTTATGTCAATTTGCTTACTATAGTTGCTCAAGTTCTAGTAAATAAGTTTATTTCACTTCAAACTTTGACTACAGTGCGTCAGAAAAGGCAGCTTAACAAAATTTTGCAAGTAATAAATGCGGTGCTTTTGAGGTTGTATGAAGAGGAAGCGAAAAATTGGAATCAAATTCTCAAAAAATAATATTTAATATTATATAAATTTCGAAGTAATACTTTAGTAATAGAGATAGTAATTTTAGAAGTTAGTTTAGATTTCCTTTCTGTTAGTATTTGCTTTCTAACACACTGTACCCATTCCTCCTTACTAAAGTGTTTGCCTTTTTTGTTTTTCTTTTCTCTCGTGTTTTCATACTTTCCATGAAGTTTGCCAACCGCTTTTATTGCCATTTGTATTAGTATTAATATTTGTTTTGTTATTTATACTACTTTGTATATATTTGGTTAAGAAACTAACTAAATTGGCATCGCACTCGAAATGTATGAATTCAAAAAGTTGGCCTTTCATTCGAATTTTTGCCAGTAGTGACACTTTTAATTCTCTTTTCAATATTACTTGCTGGATATGAATTCGTCAAGTACACCATAGAATAGATTTTGGAACCAGAATTCTCTACTGATATTTGTTTTTGTTAAAAATTAAATAATTTTTCAGAAAACATTGGAATTAAATTACTAGCTACATTATTTTTCATAAATGTTTAACGTAAATTTAAATAATACTGTTCAGGTTCGCTTAATCAAATTCAAAAAAAAAATAAAGCCTAAATGTAGGCATCGATTTTCGATTTATTATACAAATCAATTAATTAAATGAGTTTTTATTCAAATTTCCTTTACTTTCCATCAGAACCAACAATTTAAGATACTCCTTACTGTTTGGTTTTCTTTTTTTAATATTTTATCTGCCTATCATTTCAAAAGACTTAAAGTCTGTAATATACTTTTAGGCCCCCACTACATTTATGGCAATCTGAAAATCAACAAACTTTGCTATAGATTAATAACTCGTAGTAACGACGCAAACCCAACGATATTAAAATATTTGCAGCATTTTTCCGAGTATTTTACGACATTCGCTACATTTTGCCCACACGGCCTACAATGCGAATATAAACAATAAAAAGTTGAAAAATGCACAAAAATAAAAAAAAAATAGAATATAAAAGAAGAAGCAGGACAAGCACCTCCACGCCACAAGCTGACTACTGTCATGAATTTTCGATCGCCGTTGGGAAAAGGCGCGTAATTTCGGAGCAGCTCCCAAGTGGCGTAGGAAACGCAGCACACAAAAGTACGAGCAGCAAAGCGGTGCAAAAAGAGAAGCAGAAAAAATAGTAAGCTTCAAAATAAAGGTGTATGCGTAGCGAAAAAAAGCGTATAAAAAAGTAGCACGCCGAACAATTAACTTAACGAAACAGCAAAAGTTAAAAAAAAGTGAAATAACTGCGCGCAAACTAAGAATTGATGAGGTGAAAGGTCGAAAGCGCGTAAAAAACGTCAGAAATATAGAGAAACATGCACTCCTTAACCACAAATGGGTGCTACAGACAAAGGCGCCTAGCACTGATTTGTTTAATTAAAAGTGTCGTAAATGACGTGGAAAAATAAAAAAAGGCATATTGTTAATTTGTATAAGCGTCTAAAGGTATGCAATGAAATTCCTGAAAACATGGGTTGTTGACATTGAATGCGCGAAAAAATTATACAATTTGTTTTGCTGCCATTTTATTTGGTTAATTTAAGGCACAAAACAACATTAAATGACTTAGAATGTACATGCTTAATTGGCAATTCTAGTGAAATTTAGCGTGAAGCTAAAAATTGTAAGCGTTTTGAAAGAAGCAATTTGGAATTGAGTAATTTTAAAAATATGTGAGGGTATAAGGCTTCAATTTGGAGCATATTACAAATGCAAGAATTTGGTATAATTTATTTCTGACATGTAAGCGCCTAAAGCTATGCTATTAATTTATTTTTATCTATCGGAACTGGCTTAAATTGCCTAAAAACAAAGCTAATTGCATATTTTCAGGTGATTAAACTACTTTAAAACATATAAAACATATATCCAGCTAAATTATGTCATTGTTTTCATATAAAAATACAAAATACAAAATATCGTTGCCTACATTTAGGCGCTCATTCGCGTATAGTGCTTTCTATATAAACATTAAAATGATACAATTACTTGGCAACTCTTTTCTTTCATTGTGAGTCCTGCCTGCGAATAAATGAGTGCATACACCATGAATTCGAAGACAAATATACCCACCGATCTGTAGTATGATTGAGTACATATCATCTCTGCATCAGCGTAAATTGTTTAATACCATCACGTCTGCACTACTTGTGCATTCCTCGTAAGTTCAATACAAACAAACAGACGCAGCAGCAATTCAAATTGAGTGCCAGTTCCATTCATTGCGTTGACCAATCAGCCATGTCTTGAGCCAAAGTGGCGCCCATAAATGCATGCATCGGGCATATTGTTGAAAGAGGAAAGAGGAAAGGCGTTGCGGAGGAAAAACGTTTATTTGTAGACTCTCCTTCATTGACTATTTTTCTTGATATCTTTCTCTTGTGCGGCTGTACGGACACTATCTTCCCTACCGTTTTGCGTGTGTGCTTTCTTGAGCCCAAAAAGTAGGGGTTTTCAGCCGAAATGTGAGCTTCATGTGTCTTATGTGCCAAAATAACAATCAAATGTCCGCAATTGTGTGTTATAACTTGGCCTAGTCAGTTCGCCGCAGTCGCCATCACAATGACCTCTCAACTCTCAGCTCTCAGTACATGTATCTTCGTGTCTTTCTTGTCGGCAAGTCCATTTGTAGCATATGATTTGTGTTGCCGCTTTATCGCGCCACATAAAACTTTCACACTTTGGCGGCGCAAAAAAAGTTTCAAATAACAGTTATGTGTAATACATACATATATCCGATATATATATATATATACAATTATGCTTGGTATTTGAAAACATTTGTCCGTACGCCGCCGCCGGCTTTGTCTCTCAACAAGCTTGTCTTGTGCGCTCTGTTGCCTTCCGGTCTTTTCCCCTTCTCCGCCTGACTAAAGTGCCGTTACGTTTTCACTTATTACTTAACAACTTTCATGCTATGTCCTTGCATGCCTTCTTGCATGTTGACCTTCTTTCCTCACCGCTGCATGTGTTGAGTTCATAATGGGTGAACGTGTATGTTTCTTATTCTTTTCTTTTTTTTTGTTTTTTGGTAATTTAGGTAATTATGTTGGCAATTATTAGGGACATAAATTATAAGTTTACTTGCTAAGTGCTTAAGTCGGGACAAAAGGAAGGTATATTTTCGAGATTTTAATGTTAAAAGGGTTCATATGAAGCACCTTTGAATATGGATGCCTGAAACGAGTGAAAAACAGCAATAATAACAAAAATATGCTTACTGAAGGATAACAAAATTTAATCAAATTTAAAAAAATATAAAAAAATATTTTTTGGAGCAGCTGAGACCTCTTTTTTTTCAAAATTGCAAAATCTCTAATTTTTTTTTCAAAATTTTTCTTCGAATTTAATTAACTTTTTGAAACCAAATCTAATTACCAAATTAGATTTTTTTGTCAGAGTACCCTTAAAAAGTATTGTAAAACTATCTTGGTCCGGTTGCCGATCGTTGGAATCATTCTTTAGAGGCGGATCCCACGAAGATTCAGAAGGAAAAGAAACTATTTTCATGAATTTTGTATATCGTCCTAGTATCTCTACTCTAGGTCTAGGTCCAAAAACTAAGTCCAATCAAAGATCTCTAAATTTTTAGAAACCACCCTTCAGTTCTTGAAAGCTGATAGCTAAAATCATAGGGCTCTTCCATCTTACAGCTCACATAACTCCCATAGATATTATTTCTATTTCCTTAAAAGGCCTAATGAATTGTAAAAGTATCTCGGTCAGGATGCCGCTGGTTTGGAATCATTCTTTAGAGACGGATCCAAATTTTTAGAACGAAAAGCAACCATTTTCTTGAATTATGTATATCGTCCTGGTCTCTCTACTTTAGGTCTAGGTCCAAAAACTAAGTCCAAGCAAAGATCTCTAAATTTTTAGAAACCACCCTTCAGTTCTTGAAAGCTGATAGCTAAAATCACAGGGCTCTTCCAATTTACAGCTCACTGAACTCCTATAGATATTATTTCTATTTCCTTAAATGGCCTAATGAATTGTAAAAGTATCTTGTCAGGATGCCGCTGGTTGGGAATAATTCTTTAAAGCCGGATCCAAATTTTTAAAACGAAAAAAACCACTTTATTGAATTATTTATATCGTCCTGGTATCTCTACTCTAGTCCTGGGTCCAAAAACTAAGTCCACTCAAAGATCTATCGATTTTGAGAATCCACGTTAAGTTCTAGAAAGCAGATATCTAAAATCACAGGATTCTTCCAACTTGCAGCTCACAGAACTCCCATAGATATTATTTCTATTTCCTTAAAATACCCTTTTGAATTGCAAAAGTATCTCAGTCAGGATGCCGCTGGTTTGGAATCATTCTTTAGACGCGGTTTTTTAGAACCATTTTCTTGCATCATGTATATCGTCCTGGTCTCTCTAGTCTAAGTCCATTCAAAAACTAAGACCACTCAAAGAACTATCGATTTTGAGAATCCACGTTAAGTTCTAGAAAGCAGATATCTAAAATCATAGAGCTCTTCCAACTTACAGCTCACATAACTCCCATAGATATTATTTCTATTTCCTTAAAATACCCTTTTGAATTGCAAAAGTATCTCGGTCAGGATGCCACTGGTTGTAATCATTATGTAGAGGCGAATCCAGATTTTTAGAACGAAAAGAAACACATTTCTACCGCCTTTCTCTCCCTCTCTCTACACTAGGTCCATTGAAGTTCTAGGACCACACACAGATTTCCAAATTGTGAGAAATTCTACAGTTCTAGAAAGCTTTAGCTACAGCTCCACGCTAAGATCTCCAGATTTTGAGATCCAAACCTTGAGTTGAGCTGCTAGCTAAAATCATAAGCTTCTTCCAAATTCTATATAACTCCCATAAAACTATTTCCAAAAAAAATTATTTTCTCCAAAAAATAAAATCTAATTGAAGTCTTAAATCTTCGGCCTTCTAGCATCTCACCCAAGTAAACGTTCCTTCATTTGTTTGCGCTTCACTTCTTTTATACTCGTACATTTCGGTTTTGCATTTTTATTGCCGCCGCTTATTTGCATTGTTGACACTCAACGAAAGTGAGTGAAAGTATGTAAATATTGTTGTTGTTGCTTTTTTATTGTTGTTATTGTTGTTATTGTTGTCACAACGGCTACATATTTGTGTTACAATTTACATGAAATTGCGAAATGTATTCTTCCGCAATTTTATTGCTTCGCTGTTGCTTCTTGTCATTTAAGTGCCGCTGCAAGCGCAACATAACAACATGCAACAATATTAGCTCTCTGCTACTAGTTATATGCGAGTAAGCCAACAACAAATTGGTATGCTATTAAGCAGCGCAATTTAATAGTTGCAAGAAATTACACAACTCGGTGGGTGTGAAGTGTGTCAGTGAAGTGTGAAGCAGGCAATATTGCACTTGTTGTTGGCTGATCCTATGTGATGTGTGTTTTGGAAGGAAAGTGGGTGTGTGACAAGTAGGAAAAGGAAGAAATCTCATGATTGAGCTCAGAAATGAGAGAAATGAGATATGAGAAGATCGCTGAAACTTGCTGTCAGCTCTTCATATGAAGACTCTGATGTTGGTTCGAAGTAAGAGATATCGTTGATACAAACCACTTCGTTGTGGGAAGTTTCTGTACTCGAATGGTATTTTGGAACGTCTGTAATATATATTTTTTATTATGTTCGATACAATAAGAATCCAATTTACAGAGCTTTCAAAGATCTCAACCAAGATTGGTTAAAATCGGTTGCTCAAATCTCCTTGTCTTGGAATTAAAAGTTGTGGTCTTGGAACAAATATATTTTCTTTAAATTTCTCAAATTTGCGAAGATCGAATTTATCGAAAATCGGACAGATGTTTCATAGATCTCTATCAAGATCGGTCGATCGGTTCACCTAGTCTTCGGATCAATAATCGTCGCCGTGGAACAAAGGGTTTTCGCTTGAATTTCTCAAAATGCATTTGCGACAATCTAATTTACCTAAAATAAGACAGAGATTTCAAAAATCTACACCAAGATTCGTTAAAATCGGTCGATCAGTTCATTCTGTTTTAGGCTCATAATTAGTGAATAAAGCGATTTCGCTCAAAGTGCTTTTGCGATGATCCAATTTACCGAAATTGAGACAGAAATTTCAATGATCTCTATCAAGATCGGCTGAAATCGGGGGATCGGTTCACTTTGTTTTTGGATCAGAAGTCGTAGTCGTGGAACAAAGGGCTACATTTCTCAAAGTGCTTTTCTGAAAGTCCAATTTACCGAAAATTTGACAGTTGTTTCAAAGATCTCTGCCAAGATCGGTTAAAATCGATCGATGGGTTCATAATTTCTTTGGATCAGAAGTCGCGACCGTGGAAAAAAGGTTTTAAAGATCTTTAAAAAGATCAGCTGAAATCGGTCGATCGATTCATAAGTCGTGTCTATAAGATACAATCATAGAAAAAGATGAAAATAGAATAAAAGTGCCCGGATACTTTCTATATTCTCATTAGGATTCGGAAAGTACGATTATTCTTCAAAAGTTTTCTGCCTTCGTTAGAGGGCTCTGGCTTGGTTTCATTAATGTCATAAGAATTCGGAAATATGTTTCTTCTTTCTGAAGTCTTACTGTCTTCGATAGCGGGTTTTGTAGACTCGAAATTATCTTAGAAGGTAAATATGATAGTAGGATCCGGGGTTTTCTCAGTTTCATTATCCTTATGAGAACTGAAAAGCTGATTCTTCTTTCAAAGATTTTACTGCCTACATTAGGGCATTCTGTAGACTTGAAATTTACTTAGAAGGAACAAGTGTCTTGGTAAATTTTATCTCCCCGAAATTTCTCTCTTTTAAATTTTTAAAGTTTAAGAGACCGACCTGCCGCGAACCTCGCGTTTTACACCCCTTACCAACACAACTCGAAATGGAATTGTATTTAAAACACATACATGGTGTGAATTCCAACTTTATTTAAGAATAAAATAAGCGAGTATGCAATGCCCCTGCTCACGGAGATAGCAGCGAGTACGTGTTAGTTGAATGTGTGCCTCAAATATTTAACAAAGGACTAACGTATGCAGTTACACACACACTCACACTCAACTAGCTACAGCCAGAGTCACGTCTCCTAACTCCTTGTCGCTTGAGCATGTGCGACCGCATTTAAAGCCTTGTTTGCACATTTACACCTGTGTTAGGATTACGAGTACTACATATTTGCAGCAACTAATATGTGTAATGTAAATTTATAGAGTCGCACATGTGTGTGTGTGTATTCTTCGCTTAAAAGCACTTGTATACGCGCGCTTGCCTTACATAACATTTAAAGCACTCGCAACACTCCTCTCTACATCTCTCTTTCTCTCCCTCTCTTAGTGCCACTCTTTCGCTAGCGCTGTTGTAGCGTTGTAAAATACTTGCGTAATTTATTTCATTACGCGCCCAATTACAATGTAGCGCTCGACGTCGGTGGCAATAAAGCTACGACGCTGAGCAAATGGCAACACCGTGCAATGTCTTAGTTTTATTACGCGCACCGTTAGTTGGCAGCGTTTTGCTGTGTGCAATACTAATATGAAATTGTTGTTGTTGCATTCTTTTTTTTTCTATTTTTTCGGTCCGGCTTTTTCTCTCACTTTATGATAATTACTTTGTTTATGGCGCTCCGTATGCCGTTTTGCACCTTTTTGCCTTCACACGCACTTCTTATCAACATTTATTAGATTTATTTCATTCACAACAACAAGAAAAAATGCGTATCAGCACATTTTTTATTTTTGTATTTAAGCACACTTTATTGCGTCCATTAAGTGTGTTTAGGTGAGCGTGTGTGGGTGTGGTTTTCGTCCATTATAAATTTCTCTTAAATTTACTTTTTGTGGGACTTTTGATTATTTCAATTAGGCGGGTGTTTGAGTGAGTGGACTATAAGGGTAGCATTAATTTTGGACTCTCTAATAATATTGGACTCTCAGTTGTGTATAATACTTTAGCACCTAGACGAATCGGTTACAATAATTTTATTCGAAATATTGGCCGTCGCTAGCTACTACTTTTGACCATCTTTTTGGCAGCATGTGTATTCCGTACAAATGTCGAGAATTCGGCTCAAAAAGTGACATTTCCAGTTGAGAATAATATTTGTTGGGTTAATGTTGACACAAATGTCCAAGATCGATATAAAACGATTTAATCGACCAGTGCTTGACCCTAGAGACATCTATTGGAAAACGGCGGAAGCAAAGTTGTAGATCTAATACAACAGTACACATTCTGAGGACATTACTTTACTACATCTTCTTTTACCTACACCTTCCATCGGAGTTTTTTGGTACATAAAGTAAGAATACGCGTTCTTTAAAAATACTATATAAAAAAAAATACCAGACAAAAAAAAAAACACGATTTACTATAATAATACATATCCATATGTACGTTATGTGTTCAAAAAATATCGGGAATTTTGAAATTTCTCAGATTTTGATAGTCCAATTGTCTACGTTTTTTTGGTGTTAATTGTACATATTCCTGAAGTACGATAAAACTGTCAGCGGCATTCATTGCTTACTTTATCTATAGCAACCTCTAAGGTTAGACCTGTTTTTATTAGCTTAGCAATTTCCGTGAATTCTTGGCCAGAGACAATACTGTAACGATGCATGAGCATCGCCCGCCTTTACTCGATTTTCAAACATATGTACGAAAAAACTCTGAAAGTTCCAAAGGCTATTCCAAAAATCGAGTTTGAGAAGTGTTTCGACGATTGGACGAAGCGCTGGCATAGGTACATAGCATCGAATGGGGACTATTTTGTAGCCGACAATATGAATTTAGACATATGAATTAAATTTCTTTTTTTTTTCTAAAACAAAAAATTCCCGTTATTTTTTGAATACACCTCGTATATTAAATTAAGTGTAACCGAAACCTTTAATTATCTCCAGCAGACAAAAAAAAACTACAAATTAAACCTGTTTAACGAAAGCACAAAATAAGGTGCAAAAGAAAAATGCTGGAATCTTTAATTGGGAAATCACTTAAGAGCAAATAGAAAATATATATGGGGGGCCACGTCCATCAAATTAGTCGCTCTTTTTTGTCAGTTAAATGTGCTAAACTAAAATTAGCATTTGATCTAATTGTACGTCATAAGCGATAGTTTATCAGCTGCTTACCGTGGACATTTTATTGTGTGAATTACAAACGTATTATTAACTGGAAACACTTAACATTTTAGAGTAATCTTATCAGCATTATCTTATTTTAGCATCTACTTATTGAATATCAAGAGCTTTGAAAAAGTTAGACTAATAATTAAGAAATTATGTTGAAAAGCCACTTACATATATATCAATTCTACAAAATCTATTATATTTAATTAAGAAATGACTTAAGAGCAACTAAAAATATATATGTAACAGGTAAGGAAAGTCTAACCCTTGGTGCAACCGAACATTTTATACCCTGGCAATTTATTGAAGAAATTGTATTAAGATAACACACAATTTGACTCATATATACGGTATAAAGTCCACTAGAATAACGCAAATGATTAGATATAGTGTATGAGCGCTGTGGTAATTCCTGAACCGATTTCAATCATTTTCACTACCAAGGTACACTATATCCAAGACTATATGTTCACTTAATTTTGCTTAGATACATCATATATTAACCGGTATATGCGGTATAAAGCCTACCGGAAGTTCGATAATTCTAATATAAGGTATATGGTAGCTAGGGGAAGTTATGACACGATTTTAACACTTTTTGGTAGAGAGACACAATATTAGAAGCAAAAGCTTCCCTCTAAATTAGATTAATATATCCGAGAGATTTACCGATATTTTCGGTGAAAAATCAGTGAGTTCTTCATGTTCGATATACGGGGTCCTTGAAAAGTTGTAGACCGATTTCGATAATTTTTCCACAAGATCATATACAGTATTTGTGTAAAGTTTTATTCCGCTATCTTCATTAGTTAGTGTATACATTACAAAGTGAAGAAATCAGTTGGAATTCAAAGTTGAGTTATATGGGAAGTTGGCGTGGTTGTGAACCGATTTCATCCATTTTCCAGACGTGTCCTCAGGGTGTCAAGAAAATATTATATACCGAATTTCAATGAAATCTGTCGAGTAGTTCCTGAGATGTGGTTTTTGACCAATAAGTGGGCGATAATTTGATTCTCTGTATCAAATACTACCTTCATAACTTTATTTATGGCTTAGTTATAATACTTTTAAGTTTTCGGTATTCGATTTCGCCCTTTTTCAATACCAACCTCCAAGGAATATATGTATGTTTCATTAAGATATCTCAGACATCCGGATTCGAAACCACTCGTCATCGTGATCATTTATATATATCTAAACCCATATCAAACTCTGGTATTTCTGGATGAGGCAAACAACCGTTATGTGAACAAAACTCTAATACTCTGTGCAACATGTTGCGAGAGTATAAAAAAAATTGTATGAGTCAATCAAATTAATTGCTTTTTTTGTCAGTCAAATGTACCAAACTAAATGAAATTAGTACTTGAATAGCATTTGATCTTAGATCAAATTATTAAATAAATATATATACGTATATATATACAGAATTATTCCACGTCAAAGCGATTTTTATTTTTGTGATTTACATTTTATTGTGTGAATCACAAAATGAACTTTTAACTGAAAACTCTTAACAGTTTAGAGTAATCTTATCAGCATTATCTTATTTTAGTTAGACTAATGAATAAAAAAATATCTTGAAACTGTTATGTCGCGTGTATGTGCTTATCTCACTTACACTTACTTTACTTATACTAAAATTGGTTAGTCTTATTTCTATAACAATTAAGATTAGTTAATACTAATTTGATAAAACGAAAATTTATGCTCATGTACTTAAATACTTATGAAAATAGTTACATTTGAGTAGTTTATTGCCGCGTTTGATTCGGTTAGTTATTCGGTGAAATTGCTGAAAGCAAACAATTTGAAAAGCGGTTTACTAATTGAAATCATCAAAATAAATATGTAATATAATTTTGTGCACTTAATATTATTTATATTTAATTTAGAAAATTATTGTGCAATATTTTACAGATCTTATTATTATAGATATTTTTATTACAAAAAAAAATTAATTCCACAAACGCAACGCTGTGTCGCTTAAATAATTTATATTTAATTTAGAAAATTTTTGTGCAATATTTTACACAGAATATTGTGCAATATTTTATTACAAAAAAATCTTTAAATTTCTCAAACTCAACGCTGTGTCGCTTAAATAATTTATATTTAATTTAGAAAATTATTGTGCAATATTTTATTACAAAAAAATATCTAAATTCCTCAAACTTAACGCCGCGACGCTTTATTTCGTGATTAATACTATATAAAAAAGCAATATTCTTGAATAAAATGCATATAACAAGTAAAAAAATACAACAATAACAGTGCTGGTGAAAGTTTGCCAGGAAAGTGTTAATTTTTGATATTGCAAAACAAGGCGCGATGGCCTTTACAGTGTCCGACAAAAGTATGTATGCTGTTGACAAGAAATCCGGAAAAAATCGACAAAAGTGAAAATATTTGGCACAAAGTTCGCGATGTTGCTGCCTTCAACAAAGTGTGAGTGGCTTAAAATAAACCATGCTAAATGCTCAGCAGTCACACAGTGTTAAGAGACAGCCTGTGCGCCTAAAAGCCTATATATATAATTCATGTCTTTCTAGTACCTTCTTATATCATTATTAACCCATTCCTTGCCATTGTACTTACTTGGGTACAGAAAAAAGTCCTGTTTCTTGTGAAAAAAGCTGGAATCTTCAATTGTGAAATCACTTAGTGCAATAATAAAAAGAATTGTGTGCGCCAATCAAATTAATCGCTTTTTTTTGTCAGTTAAATGTGTGAAACTAAAGGTAATTAGTGCTCGAATAGTTAGCATTTGAACTAATTGCATGTCATAAGCGATGGTATATCAGCTGCTTTTCGTAGACATTTTATTGTGTGAATTACAATAGCGATTTTAGCTGATAACACTTAACTGTTCAGAGTAATCTTATCAGCATTATCTTATATTCGCATTTGCTCTCAATAAATAACAAGTGTTTTGAGATGGCTAGACTAATAAATAAGAAACTATGTAGAAATCAGTATGTAGAGTATATGTGCTTATCTCTCCTACAAATATTTCAATTATACAAAAATTGGCTGGTCATAAATTCCAATCTTATTTCATACTACAACAATTAAGAATAGTTAATACTAGTTTGATAAATCGAAAATTTATGCTCATGTACTTGAATGCTTATGTAAAGAGTGACATTTGAGTAGTTTATTGCTGCCTTTGATACTGTTATTTATTTGGTGGAATATCTGAAGTGAAATAATTCAATTATTTGATATTCATATATGTGATTTTTGATGGGTATTTCCCCCCGTTTTTGGAACTATCGATATATAAATCTGGTTTGGTTTGTACCCTAACTCTTCTCATCGTTAGAGAGTATACGAGTTGTGCTCAAAAAATAATAGAACAATTAGAAATTTAAAAATTCCCGTTATTTTTTGAACACATCTCGTATAAGATTTCAAAATATTTGCATAAAAAACAAACATTAGTGTTATATTGAAGTGCAACCATGCATTCTGTGCGCATGCCAATGTTGTCACAAATTTCTTGCTAAACTTCCGTAACAATTTTTATTGTGCCACACACTTTTACCAAAGAAATCCGCTTACAATTTTGACAATTTTCTCATAAAACAAGCATAACATACTCTTCTCATGCGCTTTTTTGCATATGACAATATATGTATATTGCGCACCAGCAGCTGCCTCTGCAGATTTGCCACACTTTTTATGCAACAAGAGACTGGCATGTAGAACATCCTTGCGCCCAAAAATGCTAAGCAAATGTAGGCATATGAAAATACCGTTATAGCAGGCATGTGCGCAGAAACAAATAAGCTCTCGTTTTCTGCTGCAAGACATTGGTTAAATATGTCAAATAATGTTATTGCTGGAATTAAAGAAATATTTTATTGTTGCAACATATTTGACAACATTTTACTTGCAACAATTTGAAGAGCGGATTTCCATTTGACATTATTTGAATAAATATGCAATATAATTTTATGCACATACTATTATTTATATTTAATTTAAAAAATTATTGTGCAATATTTTATTACAAAAAAATCTTTAAGTTCCACAAACTCAACGTTGTGTCGCTTAAATAATTTCTATTTAATTTAGAAAATTATTGTGCAATATTTTCCAAAAAATATTGTGCAATATTTTATTACAAAAAAATCTTAAAACTCCTCAAACTCAACGCTGTGTTGCTCAAATTATTCATATTAAATTTAGAAAGTTATTGTGCAATATTTTACAGAAATTATTGTGCAATATTTAATTACAAAAAATCTTTAAATACCACAAACTCAACACTGTGTCGCTTAAATTATATTTAATTAAAAAAAACTATTGTGCAATATTTCTCAGAAAATATTGTGCAATATTTTTATTACAACGAAAAAATCTTTAAATACCACAAACTCAATGCCGCGACGCTTTATTCCGTCCTAAAACTATAAAAAAAGCAATATTCTTGATTAAAATGCATATAACAAGTAAAAAAAAATTACAACAATAAAAACGCTGGTGAAAGTTTGCCAGGAAAGTATTAATTTCTGATATTGCCCAAACACACACAGCGGCAGCAAAAAGCAGGCGCGTTGGCCTACACAGTGTCCGACAAAAGTATGCTGTTGACAACAAATTAGGAAAAAAAAATCGAGAAAAGTGAAAATATTTGGCACAAGGTTCTCGGTGTTGCTGCCTTCAACAAAGTGCGAGTAGCTTGTAATAAAGCAAAAAAACAAAAAAAACATGCTTTTCATGCTGTCAGCAGAGTTCCTCAGCCTGTGCGCCTAAAAGCAGCCTACAGTTGCTGCGCTGCCAAAGACCTTCATGTAGATTTTCTTATGTCACAGCAACTATTTAATACACTTTTTTCTCACTTTATTGTAATTGTTGTTGTACACCAAAGAGCAGTGAAAACGTTATAAGGCTTTACGAGAATTATGTTCACACACATTTTGTTGCATTCGCCCATACTCGTCGTATTGTCTGCTTTTGTGCTGCCTGAAACACATTTTCACTTCACACAATTGCTCGTTGACCGCTCAGTGATAATCCATGGTGAATTGCAACGTGTTAGCTAGATAAAGTTATAAATTATACATTTAATAGTAGTTTGCATTGGCGCTATGGCTACTGTGGTCTGGGGAAGTGGCAATGTTCACACTTTATTGTTCACTTAGCTAATTGTTTGTAAACAATAACAGTAAAAGTGACCACCAGCAGGTTTAGGTGAAATTGATATTTATATGTTAGAAGAGACGTGATGTTGTTTTGAAGCGCAGACATTTATCTGAATGGCTTTTATATATTTCCTAAATGTGCTTGCTATCTTATAAAAATAAATTCCATCCAAAAATGATTAAAGTTAACCTCTAAAAAGTAGACATAACGATATTTTTTGTCAAGAACTTGTATATAAATCCTATAGTTTGTACTGATCTGTAGAATATCAGTAACTCAGGTATACATATTTCTCGAAACTTCTTTGATTTGTAATGTATTTTGGATTAATACTTGAAGTTCTCAGATGGTTTCTCGAGATCTCTTTGAGTTCTAACCTACTTTTAGATTACTACTTGAAGTTCTGTTAGATTTCTTGAGAACTCTTTCAATGTTACCCTACCTTTCGGATAATACTTGAAGCTCTCAGATGGTTTCTCGAAATCTCTTTGAGTTCTAACCTACTTTTAGATTACTACTTGAAGTTCTGTTAGATTTCTTGATACCTCTTTCAGCGTTACCCTACCTTTGGAGTAATACTTGAAGTTCTCAAATGATTTCTCGCGATCTCTTTGAGTTCTAACCTACTTTTAGATTACTACTTGAAGTTCTGTTAGATTTCTTGAGACCTCTTTCAGTGTTACCATACCTTTGGGTTAATACTCAAAGTTCTCAAATGGTTTCTCGAGATCTCTTTGAGTTCTAACCATCTTTTAGATTACTACTTGAATTTCTGTTAGATTTCTTGAAACCTCTTTCAGTGTTACCCTACCTATGGGTTAATACTCGAAGTTCTCAGATGTTTTCTCAAGATCTCTTTGAGTTCTAACCTACTTTTAGATTACAACTTGAAGTTCTGTTAGATTTCTTGAGAACTCTTTTAATGTTACCCTACCTTTGGAGTAATACTTGAAGTTCTCAATTAGTTTCCTCGGGAATTCTTTGAGCTTTAATCTATTTGGGTGTAATATTTGAAGTTTTCAGTTAAATTTCTCGAGATCTCTTTAAGCTTTAACCTACTTTTGGGGTAATATTTGAAGTTCATCTAACGAAAACGGTACTTTATCCTAACTGGTGGATAGTTAAGATACCTTAAGGATTATATTTATCTCCGGGAACATTGATGATAGCAAACAAATTTTTGACTAAGATCTCTTCCAAAATCTGTTTTTAATCTGCATAAGATGAGACGATTTTGTTGCCTAGATCGATAATGGGAGATCTTATAAGGTTCTAAAACTTAAAAAGCTTCTTCTGTCACAACGATCCCTCCATTTTCATGTGCTACAACCTATTGGTGGCAATTATCTAACAAAAACTAAGTTTCATTCTAAGTTCTAAGTTTCCCACTACTTAGTATATTATTATTATATTATTATAAGGGTTGCTTACCATTTTCAAAAGGTTGTCTTAACTACCCGCTTAACCATGTAAATAAACTCCACACTGCAACAAATCAACAACAACATCGTCATAACAACCATGCAACTTGTTGTTTGATCAATATGTTCAAACTGCCAACAGTAAACTGAAAACTGAAACGAGAAAGTAAACAACAGTACACTTAATTAGAAAACTCGTGAAAGAAGCAAGAAAACTGGAGACGACAAAAAATTTGTCAAATAGAAAACCAGTAGCCCCACAAAAAAAGCTCTGCTGAAAATTTAAACAAAAAACAAAAAAAAATGTCGCTTTTCGAAAATCCTGATAGCATACGCATGCTACGCGATTTACTCACACCGCCCGAGGAACGCGACCATTCAGACACCGATGAGGACGACGATGAGCCGGTCGCCAGCACCACCAAGCAATGCAACCATTTCAGTAAGTGCGTCGTGTAAAAGACGCAAAAAAACCGCCGACGGAAAATACCGTAAACTCCGCAAAATTTCCAAATGACTTGGTATATTTTTTGTAGCGCCCGCACATTTTGGCAACGCCAGCAATGCAGGTGGCAGCAAACAAAAACAAGCCGAACCAGCCCTGCCACAGCCAACAAGCATCGAAGAATGGCAACAGCAGCAGGAGCAGGAAGACAATGAGATTTTAGAGACACGCCAGCGACCCGAATACAGTATGACCTATCGGCAGGCGGTGGGCACGGAGGACCTCTATCTGCAGGTAGTACCAGCTGTAAAAGCAATAATATGTTGCACACATGAGGTTCAACATTCTTTTTTTTCACTACCGTCTACCATTTTTTCCTTGACTCTCATGCATCTCTCTCTCTCTCTGCTGTGTGTGGTTGTTGGATAAACCCGTTTTTTTACCCGTTGGTTGTGTTGGTCACAGATGGGCAATCGCACTAATGCCACGGCCAGTTGTGAGGATTTGTTGCTGGAGATACTGCTGCCGGACGAGACGACACCGGCGGATAAAATGGATTTGTCAATTACCGAAGATGAAGTGGATTTGGCGACGCCAATTTATCGCCTCAAATTGCCACTGCCGCACAAGGTGAACGTGGATCGCTGCCGGGCCAAATATGTTGCTGAGCAGCGCAAACTCTGTCTGACGTTGCGACTGCAACGTGAATTCGATTATGTGAACTTTTAGAAATGCCAAGCGCCGCTAAGCTGCTGCTGCTGCTGCTCAGCGCTCGATAGTTGCTGCACAAGCAAAAGCAAAAAACTAACAAACAACAACAACACATTGTACAATATGAAAATGTAAATGCGCTGCAGTGGATTTGTTTCTGCGCTACTATATTTTGTATGCAATAAATTTTATTGAGCAGCTAATAAATGTATACTAGTGTGTGTTGGTTGCTTTGTTGCGCCACCTGTGTGTGTGGGTTAAATGGTTGCATGTGCGGCACTTTAGCAGATTATGTCATGCAAATGCGATTTGCGCTTAAGTTGGCTGCGGTATTTTTGGTGCTATGCAGTTGCGGTTAAGTAACGGCTAAGCGACCTTGCAGTTTGCGGTAGAAAAATAGGCGACTGAGCTTTACTAGAAGAGTACTGCGGCGGAAAACTGATTGCAGTAGAGGAACTATGCATTTAAAAACCATATTTTCATTTTGAATGTAAGGTTCTGCCTCAGCTGTGGCGGTCAATTTAGCAGGGATTTACTTGCTTATTAGAAAAAGGTATATTATCGACCCTGTCTCAGTGCAAATGAAGTCATAATTAAGTAAAATTAGATAAAGCGGATTCGGGTTTCTCAGTAGATTTTAGCATTCAAAAGTAAAAAGTGAGAACTGAGGTCCGAATACTAAACTCGATAATTTAATAAAAATTCCTAGTAGTGTCTCTTCATATTTCCATGAGTGAATCACATTGCAGAGTCTTGGACTTTCCAGTTCAAACTAACATTTAACCTTAAAAGCCTTCGAAAACTCTAGACTCTATAATCTGTTAAACCGTTGCCTACATTTAGGAGTACTGTTAGCACCCGCTAAGGTTAGACGTGTTTTTATGAGCTTTGCGTTTTTCGTTTGTTAAAAGCTCACACTCCGTTGCTTTTTCGTGGATTTTTGGCCAAAAAGAATGTTTGAACGATGCGCCAGCATCACTCCATGTGACTTTTTCCTATATCCAAAAAAAATAAGAGAACCTTTATTTTAAAAGGATATGAGGAATTGCTGAAAGAGCCAAAGGCTATCCCAAAAATCGTATTGAGAAGTGTCTCGACTATTGGAAGAAGAAGGCGACAATATTGATGTAGATTAATGAATTTTTTTTTTCAAAAACGAAAATTCCCGTTATTTTTTGAACACACCTCACGACCACTGACCATGTATACCAAATTCTTATGAATAATTCATATTGAATGGTCTGGAATTTACGACTTCTAAAAGCTTATAGTATGTTTACATATGAAAATAATCTCGTTCTAAGCTCGTTCAATAATCTAACCGTTTACATATAGCCAAATGAGATTATCAATTGTCAAATGTGTTGCATATGTTGTTGTATTACACATATTTCTCTTGCTAGCGGCCATTTTTTTTACATTTTCATTTGACATTTCTCCTCTTTTTCGTAAAATTATCGATAAACCTAGGAATAACACCGAAAATCTAGTTGTATAAAACGAGATAATTTTATAATCTCGGATTATCCAGAGAGGAATTTTGTATGGCAAATCTCGTTTCTTAATTACAGATTATCGAGTTAAGCTCGTAAATGGAGATAATCTCGTTATATGTAAACATAGTATTAGGTCTTGAGGTACTGCGTGAACTCTAGACTTGAATTGTTGCCTACCTTTAGGCGCTCGCATTTATCGAACGGGGACTATTTTAAAGGCGACAATATTGATTTAGAGAATGAGATTTTTTTTTTCAAAAACGAAAATTCCCGTTATTTTTTGAACACACCTCTTATACGACCACAGACTATGGTTACCATATTCTTATGAAGGAGTCACATTGAGTAGTCTGAAATTCACGTCTACTAAAATTTTAGGTGATTTTGAGGTTCTGTGTGAACTCTAGATTTGAATCGTTGCCTACCTTTAGGCGCTGGTATTTATTTTTTATAAAGGCTGATTTTTTAAGAGCTTGATAACGCATAAAATTTGCAAAATCTCATCGGTTCTTTATTTGAAACGTTAGATTGGTTCATGACATTTACTTTTTGAAGATAATTTCATTTAAATGTTGACCGCGGCTGCGTCTTAGGTGGTCCATTCGGAAAGTCCAATTTTGGGCAACTTTTTCGAGCATTTCGGCCGGAATAGCCCGAATTTCTTCGGAAATGTTGTCTTCCAAAGCTGGAATAGTTGCTGGCTTATTTCTGTAGACTTTAGACTTGACGTAGCCCCACAAAAAATAGTCTAAAGGCGTTAAATCGCATGATCTTGGTGGCCAACTTACGGGTCCATTTCTTGAGATGAATTGTTCTCCGAAGTTTTCCCTCAAAATGGCCATAGAATCGCGAGCTGTGTGGCATGTAGCGCCATCTTGTTGAAACCACATGTCAACCAAGTTCAGTTCTTCCATTTTTGGCAACAAAAAGTTTGTTAGCATCGAACGATAGCGATCGCCATTCACCGTAACGTTGCGTCCAACAGCATCTTTGAAAAAATACGGTCCAATGATTCCACCAGCGTACAAACCACACCAAACAGTGCATTTTTCGGGATGCATGGGCAGTTCTTGAACGGCTTCTGGTTGCTCTTCACCCCAAATGCGGCAATTTTGCTTATTTACGTAGCCATTCAACCAGAAATGAGCCTCATCGCTGAACAAAATTTGTCGATAAAAAAGCGGATTTTCTGCCAACTTTTCTAGGGCCCATTCACTGAAAATTCGACGTTGTGGCAGATCGTTCGGCTTCAGTTCTTGCACGAGCTGTATTTTATACGGTTTTACACCAAGATCTTTGCGTAAAATCTTCCATGTGGTCGAATAACACAAACCCAATTGCTGCGAACGGCGACGAATCGACATTTCACGGTCTTCAGCCACACTCTCAGAAACAGACGCAATATTCTCTTCTGTACGCACTGTACGCATTCGTGTGGTTGGTTTAATGTCCAATAAAGTAAACTGAGTGCGAAACTTGGTCACAATCGCATTAATTGTTTGCTCACTTGGTCGATTATGTAGACCATAAATCGGACGTAAAGCGCGAAACACATTTCGAACCGAACACTGATTTTGGTAATAAAATTCAATGATTTGCAAGCGTTGCTCGTTAGTAAGTCTATTCATGATGAAATGTCAAAGCATACTGAGCATCTTTCTCTTTGACACCATGTCTGAAATCCCACGTGATCTGTCAAATACTAATGCATGAAAATCCTAACCTCAAAAAAATCACCCGTTATATTAGCGAAGCCTACCAGAGCGCATTTAAATAATCATATAACTTTCATAGTGTATTGTCATTAGAATAGTGTAACTATAAACAATTAAATCGAAAGTAACTTTCAACAACTGCTTCAAGTACAGTTAACTAAAATGTCTAAAACTTTTTTTCTGTCTTCGTAAAACTTGTTTCATGCAGCTTAACTAACTCTGCGCTGCATATGCCACACATTATGGCTACTAATTTGAAATTAATGCGCAGTCTAACAGTGAAGGAGAGCAAAGAATATTTTTAGTGACATTAGTAGCATACTCGCAGGCGTTTTGTGGGGTACTTAGCTTGCAATTTGCGCCGAAAAATGTGCAAAAAACTCAGCGACAACTAAAGTAACTTTTTAAGCGAAAAAAAAAATAAAAAACGCAAGCTAGACATTTTCTGCACACTAATTTGCCAAGCTTATTTATATGCATTTCCTGCATTTCTCGTTTGTATATTTTGTATATTTTGTATTTTATTTCATTTTTTTTATTTTATATATTTATTTTTTTTCTAAAAACCACTCGCAATGTCTCAACAGCTTGCTAGAGTCAAAATTTGCCACTAAATATTCAAATGAAAACCGAAAAGCAAAGGACTCCACGCTGCCAGGACTACGACAGTGAAGTTATGGCACACCACTCGACAAAAATGTAATTTACATAGCATATGTGAAGGCGCAGGCATTTTTACAAGCTAGCGCGTGTGCGCTCATTTACATGTTCAACATATAGGAGGCAAGCACGGGTGTCATGTGTAGAAAGCACTCAAACTGCTCTCGTGTATATATTAAAGGGTACCAAATTCCATATATGTATATACAACAACAACAATATCGGCTTAAAAAATTATTACTCGACACTGTGGTCGTAAAATTCGCGCTTATTACCGAGTAACTGCATAAATATAGCCAAGCATAGGCAACTTTGTGGCAAAGCGAAAAGTCAACAAGCGTACTCAAAATTAAATACTAAAGCCGTGTGGCTGCTGTGAGTTAATGAAAGCCCACAAAATTTGTTTTCGCCCGCAGGTATATACGAAATAATATTAAAGTTGCGCAAAATGTTTGTTTATTAACAAGTTAATCTGTGCGCTTGTCGCGCTTGCAAGCCACCAAACGCTGAAAAACACGTTAAGTGCCTAAAAACTGGCTAACAACGCCCAACCTGGCGCTCGATTTAAATAGATATGTTATGCAGCTACAGGTGGGCAAAATGTGGCTGTATGTGTGTATAAATAGCAAAATTTTGTTTTTCTCGTTAATTTTACGCGCTTCCTCATTTCTATTTTCGCCCACTATGTGTCTCTCTACCTCATATGTATGTTGCTCTTAATGTTATGCCGCCATATCCTGTTCTGTGTATCACTCTTGTCACATATGTCGCTTAAGTAATTGCTAATGGTATGGGTTATGACTTTATTATGGTCAATTTGGGTGACGAAAATGTATAAATAAGTTGTGTGTTAAGAAGTTATGTCGCTCTTAGCAAGTTAGCACATAAAACTGTGTCAAGTCGAATGTGGTGTATATTAAATTTTATGTATTTTCGGCCAAAGTAAGTGGGTCTTTTTGGTTTCTTTAATGACTTTGGAGACGCTTTAGTAGCTTTGGAATATATTTTTGTTTCTGTAGCGACCCGCTAATGATTTTAGAGACTTTATAACAACTTATGTGAAATTATTTAGGGTATTCCGAGATACTTTTGTCTACAAATACACAAATTAATGTTGAGGTTAGAAGGAAGTAAACATGGTAGAAACATGTTTTAGAAATCAACCGCATATCTTCTTCATTTTGAGTGAATTGCGTGTACTCTAGCTGACCTCATTTTTCATTTGTTTTAATAACCTTCATTGAACCTTTTTTGAAGCCTGAAAAAGCGACTTAATCTGTTATTTCAACACTATTAAAGTCTGGAAATTGTAAAAATATATAAGAGTCAAACATGAGAAGACATTAAAGTCTGGAAATTATAAAAATATATAAAAGTCAAACCTGAGAAGACATTACTTTGTTATTATCTATTTCATATAAACCATTTGAGAATTGTATGCATTTCCCGCTGAATGAAAAAAGGGCTGCCTAAAGGTATGCTACAATTTTTTTAACAAACCTGAGAAGACATTACTTTGTTATTATCTATTTCATATAAACCATTTGAGAATTGTATGCATTTCCCGCTGAAAGAAAAAAATAGCAGCATAAAGGTATGCTACGATTTTTTTAACAAGTACATATTTTTTTTATAATTCCTAATTCATTCTAACGATATTTGTTCCATTCGGTTTGTAGTTTTTTATTTACATTTTAATTTTTTCACGTCTTAATTGAACTCTACAAGCCACCCAGGCGTATGAGTATTATCATCAAGCACCTAAAACTACATTTTATTATTGAAAATTATCATACATAACCTCACCAAGCGCCTAAAACTATATTTTATTAATTAAAATTATCTTACATAACCTCAAAAATAGTAACTTAACAAACTATAATCATTACCAGTCTCGTGTGCTACTTAGCTGTGTACACCTAACCTCACTTTCTTTAATGCAACTGAGAACTTCGACGACCCAATTATGTTGGTACAAAAAGAAAAAAAAACTTACTTCCCTTTATGGAGCTTATTAAAATGTCAACAAACGAAAAGTGCCTGACAGACATAATGCCAACAGGGACTTTGTACAATATTACGAAACTATATGCGAGTATATGAAAGTAGCGTAAGTACAAGCATTAAAAGGCACAAACCAAGTTAAATAAAACGAAAGTTTTACTTTGTGGCTGTCCAGGTAGGTAGGTACGAGTGCATCGTTAAAAATGGACCATAATGACAGTTGCAGTTGCAGTTTGCTAGCAAGTTGTTAATGTCTGCCACTGTATTGGCAGGTAATTTGTAGAGTTTTAATATTGAAAGTGCTTCTGTAAAGCTGTGTGGAACAGCTGTTTATGACAGTTGCATATATACTTTAATGGTTTGCTTTTGCTAGTATGAGTATTAAAGTACAAAATTTTCCAAAAACTATTTGAAAATGAAATTCAAAATGCGTTAAATTTGTATTACTCGCATAATAATGCCACAGTTACACAACAAAACCACAATCTAATGCATGACTTCCATACAGGAAGATAATAATAAATGCTTTGGTTCAGCACACATGTATATTAACATAAATGTGAGAGCAGTTGTGGCTTGAAAGAGGTGTGTTCAAAAAATAACGGGAATTTTCAAAAAATTTCACATTTTTTTTTTTAATTTTTTTATGAGAATTAGAGTATTTTAATGCGCCTATCGATTTGCATTTGTTAAAAGCACACACTTCGTTGCTTGTTCATGAATTCTTGGCCAAATACAACTCTGTAATGATGTACCAGCCTCCATTTTCGCCAGACATGAGAGTGTGTGACTTCTTCCTATTTAAAAAAATGAAGAGAACTTTAAGAACGGCCCACGTTTTACAAGCATATAAGAAAGTTCTTAAAGGAATCAAAGGTTATCCCATAAATTGAGTTTGAGAAGAGTTTCAAAGAATGGAGACCAATTTGAAGGCAACAATATTTGATGTAGACGAATAAATTAATATTTTTTTTTCAAAAATTTTATTTTTTCGAAAATTCCCGTTATTTTTTGAATACACAATTTTTTTTTCAAACACAAAAATTTCTGATATTTTTTTTTTAAAACACCTCGCATAGAATTCTAGATTGAGGGTGAGAATAGATAGATAACAAGCTATTTTTTTTATTAAAAGTTGAACGACCTTTGAACTCAGCATAATACTGACAAAAAAAATTCCCGATATTTTTTGAACACACCTCGCATAGGATTCTAGAATATCTAGGGAGGGAATAGATATCTGATAGCAAGCTGTTTTTTATTAAAAGTTGAACGACCTCTGAACTCAGCATAATATTTATCGCTACTTTGCCCGAATGGGCCGTCGTTTTACAAGCATAAAAGAAATCGCTGAAAGAGCTAAATGCTATCCCAAAAATCGAGTTCGAGAAGCCTTTCGACGAAGTGCATTATATCTAATATCTATAAAATAAATATTTTTTTTTTTCAAAAATCGAAAATTCCCGTTATTTTTTGAACACACCACGTATACGTTGCAAATTGCAGTTGGTGGCACCGCAGTAGCATAAATAATGAGTTTACGCTTACGTGGCGCACATTTGCGTACAAACAGACACACAAATGTCCCTTAAGTCAGTACACTTGTATAAGTATCAACATACATATGCAAATAACGGTATAATGCATTTGTGCATATATTTGCTCAAGCACTATTTCTACCACATATGTATGTAAATACGGAAATTTGCATGCATTGCAACTTCCGTCTTTGCGATTTCATGTAACAATTCGCCAGCATAAAACGCCGAATCGACGAGCAAATTCGGAATGCGACTGCGCAAATGTGGATTTAATTGCAAGCAAGCACTCATGCACCAACGTCTGGTAGTCTACACATAAGCACATGCGTAAGTAAACTGCAACGAGCATTAAACAAAAAAAAATGCAAAAGAGAAGTGTATGAGGCAAAAAAAAAAAACGGAATGAATGAGAAATCCAAATTTCCAAAATGAACTGTAAAGTTTGCTGTTGATTTTCGTGCCGGCAAACACACACTGCGTCGATGCCGTAGCAAATTGAGTGACAAACACACAGTTATGGCTGAGGCGATGTGGCAGGCAGATAAATAAAAGCAGAGCAGACAGACAGGCAACGCAGAATTCGCTCGGAAAAAATACCACAAAACCAATGAAATGTTGAGAAAGTTTAAGACTGCCGCACAACACACACACACGCACACACACATGCAAATCAAGGTACATAAATTTTATGCTTGTATGGCAGCATGCATAGAAAAGCGCATTTTGTTATTCTAGGCATAAAATCGGTTCGGTGTATATATAAACAGATATGTCTACATTCATGAAATAATCTTGCAATATTTGTTGTTGCACCCAATTGCACAACTACTTGTACACAGGCACACACACACAAAAAAAATATTTGCTCTCACTGCAGCACAGCCTAGTTAAATACTGCCAAGTGGAGCGTAGGCAATATTTCGCTTTGACCTATTAAAAATTTCTACCGAAAAATAATTGGAACATGGCAAATATGAGCAGCCAATACTCACTTATGTATATACATATGTATACATATATTTATACATACATATACACACATATATATATATATATATATATATAACAACCCTTAGTTGACTTTGCAATTATTTGTGCACTCATTTCTTATATGCAATTTTATAACTAACCAAAATATAACCACCACAACAACCACCAGAACAACAATGTGAAATAACTTTCATTGTTCGACTTTCACTGCATGCTTGGCGTTGCCAACTGTGGCGACGTGGAATGATTGCAGTTGTTACACAGTCGTTGCTAAGTTGCTAAGGAGGCACACAATTGTGTGGCAAGTGGCATGGTAGAGTAATAAGAAGCAGCAGTGGCAGCAGCAGCTGGGTTTGAGCCAAACTGTTTTGTTGGTTTGGTAGAAAATGAAAGTGGTTTAGTGATGTAAATTGTAGTGCAGTTTTTGGTTTAATATAGTTTTGTTAACATTTAATTTAATTTTGTTCATTTCATTTTACGGAAATTAATTAATTTTTCAATTACTATATACAATGTCTTTCATAATTCACCTACTATACCTTCTGATGACTTTATGGTAATACGGGTGGCTGATGAATTTTGCTGCATAAAGAAACTCAAATAATTTTATTTTTTTTTTCAGTGTATGGAATTCATTTTTCTGTTATTCATGTTAAAGCTCATTCAATTTTATTAAATATAGCTTAATTAGTTTTAAAAATAATTGAATTTAAATATGGACAATCCAAATTCTTGTTTCAGTGTCACAGTTATCCATTTTTGTTAAATGTAAAAGTCAATCTGCAAAATAAAAAAAAAAACCAGATTCATTAAATAGAAAAAAAAGTTATTTAATTTTTTTTTGGTAGCGGCTTTCATCAGCCACCCTGTAGTTTGCTACTTCCCTTCGAAGGTAGATTGTTTATTTATAAATATTTTTGTTCTAGTTTTTTTAAAATGAACTTCAAATTTTCAAGAGAAGACTGCTATAGAACTTTTCTGTTGAAGATTCTCTGCACTTTTGAACCTTTAACCCTTTAATGACCATGAAAACTACTTTTTTGAGATTATTACTTAAATAAATAATGAATACGGGACCTTTAAAAGGATTAAATGTTTTTAAAAGCAATTACTACGAAATTTTATTGCTTAGAATTTGAATTTGGTGTGTTCTAATATTTATTTGTGTATTTTTTCCGTTTTTACCAAAAGTACTCAAGGGATTAGGGGGAGTCAGGATTTTCAAAAAATCTTTTTTTTTTTTGAATTTTCGTTATGTGTAATATCTTAAAATTATTCTCTGAAAATTTGAAATTAATTCGATAATTACTTTTCGAGTTATTCGACAAATAACAAAGAGCGCTCGGGCACTCCAAAACGCTCAGTAGAAACTTTAAATGCGTTTATCTCAAAACTATGTTTTTTGAACGGGTGACAATTGTAACTCGATAAGTAGATTTTAATGAAATCCATGCAGCTTTTAGAATACATAATAAATACATTCAAAAACTTCGATTTTTTAAGACAAATTAACCGTTGATCCTTTCCCGAAAATCTAGAAAAAAAAATTCCTTCGAAAAAAAGCTTCGATCGGGCCCAGGATTTTCTATTTATAAAACTAATTTTTTTTATCCCATTGATGTTAGTTGAATCTCCAAGGACTTATGATTGTCACCGCAAGGACCTTTTTTTTGAAACTGGGTTAATACAGACCTTTGGAACATAACTTTGGAAATTATATATTTTTTTCAAATTTTCGTGACTTTAAGTCAAAACATTGTATAATAATGCCTTAGTATTACTTTTGTAAAATAACATGATTTAATTGCAAAAAAAAATTACTGAAAATTCTCATTTTTTCGTGTCTTCGACTACCCCTAACCCCTTAACACAAAAATTATAAATTTGAATACTTAGAAAATAAAGTTAAAATTTTATTATTAATTTATTTAATATTATGATTTATTACATTAAATTCCAACGAAATCCCAGTATGCAATTAAAATTTCTCTAAGATGAACTTTTATATAACATGAGTGTTCAAAAAATAACGGGAATGATTTTTGAAAAAAAAAAAATTATTCATTCCAATGATCGAAAGACTTCTCAAACTCGATTTTCGGCATAGCCTTGAGCACTTTCGGCGTTTGCTCGCATGTGTGTAAAACGATGGTGCTTTTGGATTATTTTCTTCGTTTTGGAAGGAGGAAAAAATCATACAGAGTAATTTATAGCGAATATGGAGGCTGGGTCATTGTTACACTATTGTTTTTGAACAAGAATTCACGAACAAGCCACGAAGTATGAGCATTTAACAAACGAAAATCGCCAAGCTCATAAAAATATTTCCTATCGTGGCGGCTACTATATTTAAATGAAATGAGCAATGAACACGGCTGAAAATTTTATGGTATGTCAGGATAAGGCATGTATTCAACATAATCAAAATTTAAGAAAAATTTTGACAATTTGACCTTTAGAAATTCCCGTTATTTATTGAACACAACTTGTAATATAAAATTAAAGCAATTAAAATTCGCTCAAAAAGCACTTTCATGCCACAATTCTACAGTAAAATCATCATAATGTCGATCGTTAAATTATAGTTCCTCCAAAAATATAATATTTTCACATTTCCTCATTCTCTTCCACACCACTTAGCATTGATCTCAAAGTAGAAAAAAAATATTAAAATGTCAACTTAAAATATGCTTATAACGTGCTTGTAATATTTGAAATCACTAAAACATTAAAAGAAAACCCGCAAAATCATAAAAAACCGAAAATCACTTAAATACCACAAAAAGCTTAAAAAGCTGCGAAAAACAATCAGTGTAAAATGCAGCATTGAAAAGTGTAAAAATTTAATCTATGAACACACTGCCGCCGCCGCTGCAAACGCCCCGCTGCGCAGCTAACAAACCACAGCGCGAGACGCAGATGAAAATGAAACTGAAACTGAAGCTGCAAATAAATGCGAAGTTGAAGCTGCAGCTGCAACCGAACCGAACTGAAATGAAATGAAATGATTTTGTGGGCAAAAAGCCAAGAAATATACCACAAATAATTTTTTACGAGACGGAAATGCACACAAATATACATACATATTTATTAACGCACACAAACGAGCCGGCAGCCAAATATGTGTGTTTGATCGTGTGTGTCTTCGTACAAAATGGCGCTGCTTGTATTTGCTTGTGTGTGTGTGCGCACTTGCATTTGCTTACCAAACACAAATACAAATAACCGCTAAAGCTTAACCGCCGCGTAGTCATGTAAGCATGGCAACGCACCAAAAGCAAAAACAAAAACCAGTTAGTCAAACTGCCAGCTAGACAGAGGCAGTTAGTTGGGCCATTTCACCTACATTTCGGCATTCGTCGGCGCCAGTTCGTTTCATTTACTGCTACAGCGGCGGCCATTACTTACAAAGTTGCAGTTCCATACAGACATACATACATACATACATACATACATACATACATACATACATATACACATATATTGAAGTAGTGTGGAGGCTTAAAGTCATCGCCGCCGTTGCATGCGGTGCAGCTTAGGCGTGTTGATTGCAATGCTTTCAACTGAGATAGCACTTGCGCCTTAAACAAGTCGTTTTCTACGCGCTTTTTCGGCGACTTTTGTATGCCACAGTCTTACTGTTTGTTGGTTTTCTTGCTTTAGGCATTACATTTATTTTTGTTTTTGTCTTTTTGGGAGCTGTGAGCGGAAAGTGTGAAATTTGCGGTTTTCACTAGCAGATTACTGCTGTTTTAAATTTCCGTTTTACTTGCGACTGTAATTTGCTTTTAATTTTTTTTTCAGATATTTTTAAACTGTAAATTAAATGATAGGGTTGCCACATTTTTATATTATTTAAGCTTTTTATTTTGTTATGCAAAATTACAACCAAATATTTCATCACACAAATTTAATCCGGTAATTTTTTTTGTATGAAACTAATATTTCATAAAGTTGGCAACCCTTTTCTAATTCATTTAAACTCTAAAAATTTATGACCAAAATATTTAAAAAAGTAAATGCAACTCTGCTTTTTTAATAATTTTTTTTTGTGTAAGTAAAATAAGTAAGTTTTATAAGTAAAAAGTACATATTGTTGGCAACCCTTCTAAAAATTTTGCGCAATAATTTTTAAACTTTAACTTACATTTTTGCTACTTATTTGTATTTAAAGTCTGTCAAACTCGGTCAAAAAATTGTATATAAATTTAGTATGAAATGGCAACCCTAACTAAAATATATACAATGCTAAATAATTAATAATAGGGTTGCCTTCATTTTTATTTTATTAATTTTTTTGGTTAAGTTAAATCACAAATATTTAGTCTGGTAAATTTATTTATGAAACCAATATTTCATAAAGTTGGCAACCCTTTTCTAATTTTTTTTAACTCTAAAAATTCATGACCAAAATATTTAAAATAGTAAATACAACTCTTCATTTTTAATAATTTTTTTTAGTCAAATAATAAAATAAGAAATTACATATTGTTGGCAACCCTTCTAAAAATTTTGTGCAATAATTTTTAAACTTTAACTTGCATTTTTGCTACTCATTTATATTTAAAATCTGTCAAACTCGGTCAAAAAATTGTATATAAATTTAGTATGAAATGACAACCCTAATAACAATATATACATTGCTAAATAATTAAAAATAGGGTTGCCATAATTTTTATTTTATTAATTTTTTTTGCTAATAAAGTTTCATCAAAAATTTAGTCTCATACATTAATTTATGAGACCAAATATTTCCTAAGTTGGCAACCCCTTTCTAATTTTTTTAACCTCTTTTGTATTACAAAAATAATTATGAACACAAATGCAACTCTGTCAAAAAAATTGTACATTAATTTAAAGTGAAATGGCAACCCTAACTAAAATATATACAATGCTAAATAGTTAAAAATAGGGTTGCCATAATTTTATTTTATTAATTTTTTTTGCTAATAAAGTTTCTTCACAAAAATTTAGTATCAAAAATTTATTTTTGAAACAAATATTTCATAAAGTTGGCAACCCTTTTCTAATTTTTTTAACCTCTTTTTTATTACAAACATAATTATGAAGACAAATGTAACGCTGTCAAAAAAGGTTACATGGATTTAAAGTAAAATGGCAACCCTAACTAAATTAGATGCTGTGCTGGCTTATATATTTGAGCTAAAAGTTAATAGTCCCCGCTTTAACTGCTTATACTCACTATATTTTTTCCATAATTTATTGTTAAAAAATTAAATTATTAATCATCCCTGATTTCTTCACTTAAACTCACCACTTTGAACCTATAAACCATTCTCCTTTATTTATTCCCACTTCCTTCAACTTCGCAAACATTGCACACTGACCAAGCAATCGTATACATTTGCGCACTCCACCGCTGCAAGTGCGGCATAAAAATTAAACAAAGTATACAGTTATCTTAATCGCATGGTGGCATGAAATGAAGAGAGAATCTCTGCACAGCAGAAATAAATAAATATAATTGCTTCCGTTTGCTTCTAGAGGATGAGTGTGCATGAGTCAAGCGTTGCTTTGCCGCCCACTAGCAATAACCGCTTTTTGTGGCAGCTGCGATAAACACAGATTTAAATATTTACAGCCGGAACAATTGAGACTGCCACACCCACAGCCGCACAGCAGCTTGCAATGCCAGATTTCCCAGTGGCATGCGGCGACTAACCGAGAAAGCCAAAGGCAAAGCCAAGGCAAACAAGGCGAGTGACTTTAGTAAATAATAAAAATAATATTTAATATTGGAAAAGAGAGTGAAATTTGGCTTAATTTTGTGAGCATGTTATTGTATTGAGTGAAATTTTGAATTTCGTATCATTTTTGAGGACCTTAGATGTTGTAGAAAAAATATAAAAATATTAAAAGAGAATTTTTGCGCTTTTTTGCTGTATTTTCTCATGGATTTCTATGCTAATTTTAATTTTTTAAATATTTTTCACAATAAACTGCTAAATTTTGCTACTGGGAAGAAAAGCAATTATTCAGTATTACTTACGTATTTCCATTTGCATAATCCTGTCTAGTGCAGGAAAGCCAAAGCTACAGCAAGATGTTTTGCTTGGCGCCAAAGCTAGAATAAACCATAACTAGCCATAAATCACACAACTGCACATATGCATAACTGACAGACGTAAATATAAACATTTAAATAACTCAAAAAAAATTTAAAATGTTTTAATTTGTACTCATATGACTTTCACTTTCCTATCCTTTATGACCTCACAAGTATTAATACTATATTGCCGACTAATAACGGTATATGTTAGCATATATTAAAATATTCACATTTAATATGTTATTTATATATGTACATATACAGATTCAATATCAATACTCAAGCAAATTGCATTAAAAACACAACTTAAACAAATTCGTTGCATACTTCAAGGGGCAATTACGCACGTCTGTGTTTATAGCTTGCTGTACTCCATTAGGTATTTTATATAAAGATTTTTTCTGAGAAGACTCCTAGTGAAATTTTCCAGCGAATAATTCTCTAGAACATTGTAAAACTCTAGCGGTCCTCAAAATGGAACAAAAAGTGGCCTTTATAATTTTATATATGCCTTTGAGCACGCATTGGTGTGTTTATTACCTGCTGTACTCTTTCAAATTCTTCGTATGCAGATTTTGTCTGAGAAGACTCCCAGTGAAATTTTCCAGTGAATAATTCTCTAGAGCATTGTGAAACTCTAGCGGTCCTCTAAGAGGGTCAAAAAGTGACCTATATAATTTTACTTTGAGCACGCATTGGTGTGTTTATTGCTTGCTGTACTCTTTCAGATTCTTTGTATGTAGATTTTGTCTGAGAAGACTCCCAGTGAAATTTTCCAGTGAATAATTCTCTAGAGCATTGGAAAACTCTAGCGGTCCTCTAAATGGATCAAAAAGTGACCTATATAATTTTATATATGCCTTTGAGCACACTTTGGTGTGTTTATTGCTTGCTGTACTCTTTCAAATTCTTCGTATGCAGATTTTGTCTGAGAAGACTCGTAGTGAAATTTTCCAGCGCATAATTCTCTAGAACATTTCGAAACTCTAGCGGTCCTCTAAATGGGTCAAAAAGTGATCTATACGATCCAACCTTCAAAAAAATTGTATTTAATAAACCGTTTGCTTAGTGATGAATTCTGATAGGCGCTTGTTTAAGTTTAAAATAGTTCGAGGAAAGCCATATATTAATATTTAGAATTTCGTCTTATACAAATTAAAATTATTTATAGTATATATATATATATATATATATATATATATAACCATCACACTTCAAACTAATAATATTTAATTGTTAAAAATTAATTGCCAAATCGCTTGCAGTCACTCAATTATAAACGCTCTAGTAATACAACAAATTCCATAACAAAAAGCTACCAAAATGCCCACAGTCATAAGCTTTACACATTAGAATAATTACTATTAAATAAGCTTATATAATATTGCTAGAGTGCAGTGGGCGCGTGTGTGTATAAGCATGTACTTATGCATATGTGTGTAGGCGTTTGACTAGAAAATCCCTTTCAATTGCATTAAGTTATTATAATATTAAATGTGAATGCCTATTTAAGTGGCAGCACTGCGGGCATTTGCCATGGCTTTCAGGCTCAAAGCTGGCGCTTACATGCTTATCTATGCAATTGGCGAGGGTGTGTGTGGGTGTATACCTTTTTTGTAGTATTTCACATGTGTGTGTGTAAAAGGCGAAATATTAAATTTACATTGTAAAGCGGTTACATATATTTTTAGAAAGCTGTAGTTTCAATAGAAATTTTGTTTGCTTGTTTGTTGAATATAATTTAATATTTTTAATTTTTACGGTTGATATCTAAAATGTTGACTTTTTGTATGAATATAAAAAAATTCGAAAAAAATTCGAAAAAAAAATTTATAAAAAAATATTTTTTATAAATTTTAATTTAATTAAATTTTTATAATTTTTTTTTTATATTTTTTTTTTATTTTTATTGAAATAAAATTTCCTTAATTATTACATTGTAAATCTAAAATATTATATTTCATAATTTTTCTAAGCGTTTTGCAGCCGTTTTGTTTCTAGTATCTGCTAATTTCATTTCCGAGTGTCATTTGCAGCCTTTTTGCCGGCATAATTTCAAAAAAATATTTTTTGTTTATATTTATTTAATACTCGTATTTTCCGCTTTCACGCAATTTAATTCAATTTAATTTAAAAAAAATATATAATAAAATTTTTGTCAAAATCTTGTAAACAATGTTGCTTCCCGAAATTGTTTATTAAAAAACGCAATTAAAAAATATTGTAAATAAAGTTTATATCACAGAGTTTTGTATAGATTTCACCAGTAATTAAATCTACTTTTTTACACACATAGTTAGACATAACTACTATATGTGCCCATAAATGTATCAATACAATCAAACACATGCAATTTTTCACAAAAATCCAGTCAATAGTTGCGCACACAAAGCAATTAATAAATTGTGTTATCGATATGCGCTTGTTTTTGAGGTTGTAAATCGAGTCATAAAATATGCCACAAATAACTCAAATGTCAGCTAGTTTGCACATAGTATTTTGTAGCATAATAAATTGGTTTTATTGCGGCTGTAATTTCCAAACGATAAGTGGCTTTAATTATTATTAGTTGCCATGTTGATTAACATAGTAAATTGATATGTATATGAAAGGGATGTGATTACCATCATTTTTTATTAAAAAATTATAGTACTACTGATTATAGTTGTTATTTAATACAAACTAGTAATGAATATTTTATACTCTCGCAATTTAATTAATTAATTTTATTACCATAACACGCAATTCCACCTATACATTCGGCATAAAGCGCATTAGAATAAAATTATATATATATGAGGACTGAGACAATTCCTGAACCGATTTCCCTAATTTTCGCCACGAAGCTATATTATATCTTAGACATACTTTTTTCCTAAAAATATCTATCACCTATGATTGAAAAACCTATAATTAGTTATATCACAGCTAATAGTCTTTTCACACAGGAGCTAATTAATCAATTAACCGGCCTTTGCTTGATTAAAACGCTGATTGAGATCGATTTACCATACAAAATAGAAATCTACATTACCTTTTAATTGAATATTAATCGACTTGAAAATGAAATGCAACTCTGCGATAAAGACCGTTTTTGTATGTTATATATATGTACGTTCTTTGTCTGCGAATTGTTGTTCACGGTACAAGACGGTAGATGTCGCTGCTGGAAATAAGAAAAAAATAACAATCAGCTGATGAAACTTACCAACTTCTTATGAAAAGGAAAAACAAAAATGTTTAACAACTGTTCGGTTATCGAATAGCCGACGGTGTGAAGGGCAATAACTGTTTTCTCAATTAAAATTTTAATTGATCAATTAATTTGGCTGTGTGAAAAGGCTATAAGAAAAGTTATGATCCGATTTTAACCATTTTTGACAGAGAGACCCATTATTAGAAGCAAAATATTCTCTCTGCATAACTGTAAAATATTTGAGCGATTTACCGTTATTTTCATTAAAAAAATATCCATTGTCACTGAGGTCTTCAAGTTCGATATCTGGGTCCGATTTCGGCAATTTTTAAATGAGCTTTGCCATACTAAAAATGAAGTGTTTGTGTACAGTTTTGTTCCGCTATTTTTTATTGATTCTTGCATTATATATTGTAAAATAAACAAATCAGTTGAGAAGCAAAATTTGGTCATATGGAAAATAGGCGTGGTTGTGAACCGATTTCTTCCATTTTCAACCCGTAACATAAGTGCTGTCAAGAAATTATTATGTACCAAATTTCATTAAAATCGGTCGAGTAGTTCCTGAGACATGCTTTTTGACCCAAAAGTGGGCGGAGCCACGTCCACATTTCATTTTTTCTACCAACTCTTGTATAATGTAAACTGACAACTGCACTAATATGACAAGCTCATAACAACCAATAGAATTAGCTTGAATCCTGCACACCTGTCGAGCTTGCACCTAAAATTCACGAACAGTAAGAGCGAAATTACCGCTAAACCCAAGTGACAAGTGATCGCTATCAGTCGCGCTTAAATGAGAAATGCAATTTGCAATTTCTCCACTGCAACCAATCCACTTCCGTTATACCAACAGCGCTAATATGACACGTCGCGTTCGCTTACTAACTTGCTGACAATGTAACCGCAAAATTCATGCTGCTAACAAATGCAACTTGCCACACGAACATTTGACACCTTTTCCTGTCATTATCACACGCTTTCGATGCGGTTATGCATTTTGGGGCACACCACAACCGCATTACACTAACCATATTGCTTTCTATCCTCCATGACAGCGTATCGATAGTCGCTTGAATCACCACTGCGCCTGCACACGGTATTCCCTCGATGCTTCGCTCGTTCGCTTGTCTCAGAACCTTGACACAGTGCTGTAACTTAGTTGGTTGTTGTTGTTTTTATGACGTTCATTTCTTGTTATTGTCGCTTCACTTAATAATAATATTTATGTTTTGCTCGACGCCGCCGCCGCTTTACTCGCCACTCTCTGCGCCTCACTTGCGACACTCTTGGCACTTGTGACACTTGACACTCGTTATCAGCGCGACTTTCCGCTCGACGTTGGCAGCGCGGTGGCGACTTTAAGCGGCGCGTGACTGCAAAATGCACTTACTTATCAACAACAAGTAATAACAAAAATAACAACAACAACTGTGAGTACAGCAGTTACTGTAGTTGTTGAAAATTTCCAAAGTAGCAAAGTCTTTACTTATAGAAAATTATACTTAAACGACAGTTTGCATCTGTTGTCTGTCGCATTTCGACACTTTAGCGATCGCTCTCACTTTATGCCGGCTTATGCAGTGACATTGGCACAAATTGCGCTGTGATTTCGCCTCTCGCCACACTCTACACTTTGTGTTTGTTTCAAGTACGAGTCTATGTGTGTGTGTTGATGAGTTTTGGTGCTTTTTGCCTCACTGAACTGTGCCAGTGTACGCTTGTCACTCACAGGTATTTGCTTTTATGCACTTGGCTTTGCCGCTTTTTTCGCATAGCTTGCGGCCATCCCAATGAGGACATTATATATTTGATATATATGCGGAGCTATGGCCGTTTGTTGTGGTCGTATTGGTTGTTGAGCAGGCCAGTGTATTAAAGCTTTATTGTGTATGTGAGTTTTTGAAAGTGAAAAGGTTATAGGAAGAAATGCTGCAGTAGTGTAATCATTATTTAGTGTAATGATTATGTAATTTCAATTACCGCTACAAAAGTAATCAACTTTTATTTCATCAAACAGCATAAAAAGAATTAATTTTACATCAAACGAATCCAGCTAGCATAATCATGTGATTGTAATCATTATTAGGAAATGATTAACACAAATTGTATAAAAAACCTTTCAAAGATTTTATTGAAATTTATACAAAATAATGATGGAAGTAATGATTACTTCGATTACAACTTGTCTGAATAATCTTAACAATTTTTTTTTCATATTTATACCAAGTAATTGTAATTTTGAAGTTATGATTACTTAGTTTAGAAATATAATTGCAATCATTATTATAGGTAATGATTAACATATCTTGTCTAAAAAAACTTTTAAATGATTTTTCGAATGAAAATATATACCAAGTAATTGTAATTTTGAAATAATGATTACTTAGTTTAAAATTATATGTAATGATTACTAAAAAAAGAATTGCAAAATTATTGCTGTATTATATTTCGTTTAACAAAGATATTTCGTTTAAACATGATTTGTATTAAATAACAGCAAGTAATCGTTTAAAAAAGGAATTCGAAATATGCAGTAATGTATAACATCTAAGATTGTATGTATGTGATTGGCGTTGCAACCGTTTAGCCGGTTATAGCCGAATCGACGATAGTGCGCCACCTCTCTCTCTCCTTCGCAGTTCGGCGCCAGTTGGAGATCCCAAGTGTAACCAGGTCGCTCTCCACCTGGTCCCTCCAACGGAGTGGAGGCCTTCCCCTTCCTCGGCTTCCTCCGGTGGGTACTGCATCGAACACTTTCAGGGCTGGAGTGTTTTCGTCCATTCGGACAACATGACCTAGCCAGCGTAGCCGCTGTCTTTTTATTCGCTGAACTATGTCAATGTCGTCGTATAACTCGTACAGCTCATCGTTCCATCGTCTGCGGTATTCGCCGTTGCCAATGTTCTGAGGACCATAAATCTTACGCAAAATTTTCCTCTCGAAAACTCCTAGTATCGTCTCATCTGATGTTGACATCGTCCACGCTTCTGCACCGTAAAGCAGGACGGGAATGATGAGCGACTTGTAGAGCTTGATTTTGGTTCGTCGAGAGAGGACTTTACTGTTCAATTGCCTACTCAGTCCAAAGTAGCACCTGTTGGCAAGAGTTATTCTGCGCTGAATTTCGAGGCTGACATTGTGTTGTTGATGTTCGTGTTGTTGATGCTGGTTCCCAGGTATACGAAATTATCTACGACCTCGAAGTTATGACTGTCAACAGTGACGTGGGAGCCAAGACGCGAATGCGCCGACTCTTTGCTTGATGACAGGAGATATTTCGTCTCCAGACCCATTCGCTTCGCCTCCTTATCCATGCGGGAAAAAGCAGAACAAACGGCGCGGTTGTTGCTTCCGATGATATCAATATCATCGGCGTACGCCAGTACCTGTACACTCTTGTAGAAGATTGTACCTTCTCGGTTTAGCTCTGCAGCTCTTATAATTTTTTCCAGCATCAGGTTAAAGAAGTCGCACGATAGTGAGTCACCTTGTCTGAAACCTCGTTTGGTATCGAACGGCTTGGAGAGGTTCTTCCCAATCATGACGGAGCTTTTGGTGTTGCTCAACGTCAACTTACACAGCCGTATCAGTTTTGCGGGGATACCAAATTCAGACATCGCGGCATAAAGGCAGCTCCTTTTCGTGCTGTCGAAAGCAGCTTTAAAATCGACAAAAAGGTGATGTGTGTCGATCCTCTTTTCACGGTCTTCTCCAAAATTTGGCGCATGGTGAATATCTGGTCAGTTGTCGATTTTCCAGGTCTAAAGCCACACTGATAAGGTTCAATCAGTTTGTTGACGGTGGGCTTTAGTCTTTCACACAGTACGCTCGATAGAACCTTGTATGCGATATTTAGGAGGCTGATCCCACGGTAATTGGCGCAGATTGTGGGATCTTCCTTTTTATGGATTGGGCAGAACACACTGAGATTCCAATCGTCAGGCATGCTTTCTTCCGACCATATTCTGCAAAGAAGCTGATGCATGCACCTTATCAGTTCTTCGCCGCCGTATTTGAATAGTTCTGCCGGTAATCTATCGGCCCTAAGATTACTTCAATTAATTTTACAAATTCTTTCGGGAATTTATATTTCATTATTTTTCAAAGTAATCCGACCAAAAAGTAATACTAAGTAATCCAGCAAACTATTTGGGTAATTGTAATCAAAAGTACTAATTGTATTACGTACTCTATACTGAGGATAATTAACTTAAAATAATCATAAGTAATTATTGGAGTAATTCACGAACGTTGCAATGAAAATAATTGCCTTAAAGTAATTATGAGTACTTAGTAATTATAGCAGTTATCTAAAGTAAATATTGCTGTAGTTCTTTATAATTTAAATAATTACTTTGAAGTAATTATAGACAAGATTTTGTGTTATTTCGAAATATAAGTACGTGTTGTGTTAAAAAGTAATCATTAAACAATTTTTTTATGTCATTTTATGTTCCGTAATCACTTATGCCGACTGCACCGCTACGTCATTAACGCCAAACCGCCACTCGGCCCAAATTCATTTAAACTTTTTCGCCTAACAATTTATGTTTATTTGTGCATGACTGCAACCACTGCAATGGCTTTGCGCGATTCGCCGACGTGATGTCATTTGGCAGTCCGTTTTTACGCGGAAGGACACCATTTCAAAGCACATATAATATAAATAAATAAAAATAAAATGTTATGCCATAGCTGAAAGTTATTGAACTTGCTTGGTAATGAAAGGTGGTGAAAGTGTTTGGAGGTAGCGCGGATATGGGGAATTCTAAACAAGCGAGCTGCACACATATATGATTTTGGCAGGCCACTATATATTCTCATAAGCTTATGTGAATGCATATGTTGTTGTACAAATATAGATGTGTAACTGCATGCATAGCTAAAATATATGCTGCCGCACCACCCTGCGCATCGTAAACAGCCATAAAAGGCGTTGTAGAACTTGTCAACAGCGACGTTTATGTAGTGTTTTCATATGTTGCGTATACGCCATGGCACGTCGGTACGTTTTGCTGGCATTTAACACCCCAGTTGTAGTCATTAGTGGGGATTAGTTTTTGTTGGTTTTAGTATCATACATTTTTATATATTTTTATTGCTGTAATATACAACGCACCGTATTTCAGTTGTTAGTAGTGGGAAGCTAAAAATTGATTTGGATAATAAAAAAAAATATTATATAATATAATAAATACAATTTTAATATTTTTTTTTTTTAATTTATGAAGCTTGTATTATGACTCAAATACTAAGAGAATATACTACCATTATTATAGCAAAAGAAGCTATGCAATTAATTCCTTAAATTCAGCAAATTCAGCCAAATTTTCTTGTCCAATCAACCCTAATGGCTTTAAAATCAAATTGCAAATTCAGCAGAATTTAAATTAAGGCGATTCTTTGCTAACAAAGCAATTTAAGCATTACGTGTTTAACACCTCCTACAACTTTCCTATACTTAATTCTTATTACGCTCAGCATGAGCTCGCATTTACATATGCTTTCTTGTTAATGCAACCAAAGCCAGCATATCTTTACGCAAAATTGTTGTAGTCATTACATAGTTTTCATTTTCAACTTTCGATATCTTAGGAGGTGTAGAAAGTTAATTGCCTGCTCGACTGTATACTAGATGAACAGAGAGGAGTATAACAGTCAGTCCCCTTTCTTGGCGACCATTCTTCTTTAATACATTAAATACCGCTTCAATAGTCATTATTTTCCATCTAAGGTGGCCGTTTCAATAATTTGCCATTTTTTTCTTGGGAAAAAGATGGCAACTCTAAAGTATTTTAAGAATAATATTATTTATAATTCAAGGAATGTGGCAAATTTTTAATAATTAATTAATATTAATTTTAGATTATAAAATTTTCAAATAAGGTGGCAACGCTGTCTAATTTTAAAAAGTTGGCAAGCCTAAACAAAATTAACATTAATAATGAGCAACGCTGTTTTCATTTATGATAAACATTTTTATTTTTTTTTTTAATTACTGAGCGTATATTATGTGGCAACTCTGTCAAATTTAAAAAGTTGGCAACCCTAAACTAAATTATCATTAATAATAAAAAACGCAGTTTTCACTTATGAAAAACATTTTTATTTTTTTTTAAATTGCTGAGTTCGAATTAGATGGCAACTCTGACAAATTTAAAAATGTTGGCAACCATAAACAAAATTATTATTAATAATGAGCAAAGCAGCTTTCACTTATGATAATTTTTTAAATTATTATTTTTTAATTACTGATCTTCAGTTAGGTGGCATCTCTGTTAAAATTTAATTAGTTGGCAACCCTAAACGAAATTAACATTAATAATGAGCAACACACTCTTTCACAATTCGTATTTATTTTTTGTAATTACTGAATTGCAATTAAGTGGCAACTCCGTCTAATTAAAAAAACTTAACAACCCTAAAATAAATTGTCTTCAATAATGAGCAAGACACTCATCTACAATTTTTATTTATTTTTTGTAATTACTGAATTGCAATCAGATGGCAACTCTGTCAAATTCATGAAACGTTTCCCTCAATATTGTGGCATAATAAAATATGTATATCTTACTTATTGCCGCTTATTCATCTAACAACTTTCGGTTGCTTCTTCATTAATCTCTTCATAATTCGAAAACTTTCAATATCCGCTCATAAGGCACAAACCCAACATAATACGAGTAACACCCCCTCATTCATTACGCAAATCTAGCAGTTGATGGTTACTACTCCACTATTCATTAATGGCGAGCAGCGTGATTAATGTGAAATTTCATAGCCAAATGCATTAGCAGCGAAACGATAATGATTCTACGCGAGTTTGGTGTGTAGGTGGGCGTATACGGCTGTCTATGGCTAAGTGTGCAATCAATGGATTTCACACACACACACACACAGCCAAAAACTGACTGCTTTGCAGACCCGCAGCGTCGAATTCATTACGCAATGACATGATAGCTGCTCGCGGGCGATAGCCAACTACTATCTACAGAACTACAGCATATTGTCCTGCAGGCAACAGCGCACGCGGCCAAAAAATGTAGAACATCAACTGCCAATTTCAGCTTTTCGAAGCACACAATAGTCGTTCGTCGCTGCTGTTTGGCGTTTGCCATTTCGCTGCCGTCGTTGACCGAGCACTTATTCCCGAACACCACCACCACCGCTCCAGCAGTCCACCAATGATGGCTGATAAGTGCTTGCAACAAACGAAATGCCACGTTAATCCTTGCCAACTAAGCTGCGCCGCCATATTCAACTCCCGCTCGCTGCCGCCCGACTGCACGCCATTTTGCGCTTCATTGATTTTATCTAGATGATTTTCTGGCGCACATTTAAGCGCCACAAAAAAAAAAACTCAATGCAAATAGAAAAGTCGAATTTTTTCGTTGTAGAAAAAAGTGGCCGAACTTGCTTTGAGTGCTGCAAATAAACGTTATTTTAGTGTTTGTATTTTAATTGAACTTGTCACTGACACTTGTGATGATTGCAATTACAAACCAAGTGCCGTTATCGTTAAGTAACACCCACTGCTTGACTATTATCTTCAACGACTCTCGCTCGCTCTCTCTCTCTCAATTGCTGTCCGCCGCTCGCCTGATAAGATGAATGATCTCAGTGTCAATGTCGACAGCGATATTACAAGCGCAAACAGACAGACATACATATATATAAACGAGTATATATATATATAGTAAGCGCACTTCAAATTGAATAGTTCGCTGGTATTTGGCAATGAAGACTGACAGCCGCTTATGCGCTTTTGGTCCCTTACTTTCTTGCTTTCAGCATTATACTACAATGAACGCTTTTAAGGGTTTTGCTACGCCGATTTTCAGCTCAAATAAAGGCACTTAACAGCGGAAGCTCGAAAGTGAGTGGGTAAGAGTGCATAAGTGAGTGAGTTGCTGAATGTGGGTAAAGTAGTAGGCGGGTTGTTCTATGCTTAAATAAGTTTAGGTGTTTTAAGGCAGTAGTCTGCTTTACAGGCTTCAAAAAAATCGATGTTTTGTTTTGTTTTAAATCTCTTCCAAAACTATATAAGAATATGTCTTTCAAATTCCAGAGGCCAAATCGACATATTTTCGAAGCTAGAGCAGTTTTAGTGTCGATCTGGTGGGAATGCTCAGGCAGACCTTTAAAGCGCGTTTCTCGAGTTTTCATTTTCACAAGTGTTAGAAAACGGTGCCGGCGATAGCAAAAATAATATATATCAGATCGAAAAAAACCAAAGTGATCTAGCTTCAGTATTAAATTATCTTCTATTTGAAGTTAAAAAATTTTAAAAAAGTATTATTTAAACTACTTGTTTTGCAACTTAAAGTCAATTTTTTTTTTCTTAAAAAAGTGATTTTTTTTTCAAGCTTCGAAAAAATTTGGAATTTTATAACTTCTTCGGTATTTTTTTAGTTCATAAAGAAAAGAAGCTTATAAAAATTAAAAAAAAAAAATTTGGTTCGACTGTTTCAGATGCATCGCACAACCTCCATCACCGGCACCGATTTACAAGTACAGACCCCAGGCGCTCCAGAAAAATACTTACAACTTTGAAAAAATTTTAATATTTTTTAATAATAAATATTTTTTTTTAAGCCTTAAATATAGTACACTATCGTCTTAAAATTCCGTTTACCACAATCATTTCCTTCCCTTTCAAAAAAAAAAATTGCTAAAAAACGCTTTTTTTCGGCTTCTAAAGCAGACTACTGCCTTAAAGTAAGTGATACGAGATAGGTTCAAAAAATAACGGGAATTTTGAAAATTTCCAATACCAAAAACAATAATGTAACGATGCCCCAGACTTCATATTCGTCAGGCATGACACCATGTGATTTTTTCATATTTCCAAAAATACGAGAAATTGCTGAAAGAACCAAAGGCTATCCCAAAAACCGAGTTTGAGAGATTCAACGATTGGAAGAGACGCTAGTACATAATATGGAATGGGGACTATTTTGAAAGCTAATCCATCTTTGAAGTTAATGTGGGTGAATGATTAAATATATTTTTCACAAAACGAAAATTTCCATTGGTTTATGAACACTGCACGTGTAAAAATTCCCGAGTTGCCAACTATTTTTTTTATATTGGTCTATAACTTTGCTTCCGCCGTTTTTTTTTTCTGTAAATTTAAGGTTTTTTGTATAAAAAACGGTTACAAAAATGTTATTCAAAATATTGACCGTCGCCAGCATCTTTCTGGCAGCATGCGTATTCCGTGCAAATGTCGAGAATTCGGCTCAAAAAGTGACGTTTTGAGTTGAGAACAAGTTTGGGATGCAAACAGATCTCTACAAATATTTTGTTGGGTTAATGTTGACACAAATGTTCAAGATCGATATAAAAAGATTTAATCGATTTAATCGACCAGTGCTTGACCCTATTTTTTTATTCAATATAAAGAAAGCAACATTGCTTTATTCAAGACTATTGTTCATCAGTAGGGTTGCCACCTAATGTTATGCTTATTAATAAAATATAGTGGAAAATCAATATTAGAAAAAGTAGTAGCGTAATTAAATTATAAATAACAATTATAACATTTTTGCATATCGACAGGGTTACCAACAAAGTAATTTCTGCAAATCCTTTTGGCAACAAATTCAAAAATATTTTTTTCTTCTACAAACAACTCTTAATTACAATTAAATACAAAACACTCAAATTACGCTTCTAAAAAGTATACCCAAATAAGCATATTCTCTCCATATAATATTCATAAATTTGCCTGCATTATCTTTTTCACACACAATCAGCGCTGCCATTCACGACACTCGAAAGTGAAATGTGTAACATTTAATTTAGAAATTACTTAAATTGCGAAAATGCGCTCCAAAAGCGCCAAAAATTGTTGCCTAACAAATTCTATTAGAGCGGCAATTGAATTTGCCAAAATGCCGAAACGCACACACTGCCACACCAAAGTCTCGCTTACAATGCGCGCTGAACAAAAGTTAATTGTGCCCGCCGGCTGAATATGTATTTAATGAAGTTTTCGCACATGTTGTGCGTTACTCTCAAGCAATTTCGAAGCATCCCTTCCAACATGCGCCTGCAGTTGCGCTGTTTTTTACATTTTAGGAAAAACAAAAATTTTCAATTTCTACACACAGCGCCTGAGTAGGCGGCACACTTTCGACAACGCATTTGCCTTGCCTCGCCTGCGCCGAGTGCGCCTTCGCCGAAAACTCTTCATTCATCACACAATGCCTTTCTGTCAGCAAAGAAAAATCGCTTTCATTTCAATTAAGCCTGCAGCAAGAGCGCTTTGAGTAAGTGAATTCCAAAAGCGAAGAAAAATTGCGAACTCAAAAAAAAAAAACAGCAAAAATAAGGCAGCCAATAAGCTATCTGCCCGCCGGCATTACGCCAAACCAAATTGAGTGTTGCAGTGAGTGTGTGGCTAACTTCGAGACTGTGACAAAAAAAGCATGCTTTCAGGCAGTCAGTCGGCAGGCTGTTTTTCACAGCTTACTAAGCTACAGTTATCAAATGAACTTAAGCTGTTGTTTACTGCATGGGCGCTTTGAAGGTTTTTTTTGCGAAGTGTGGCAACTCAACTCAACTCACTGTTATTTTCGTGAATGAAATGTTATTTTTTGCTACAGTTTTTTTGTTACATATGAAGAATTTCGGCACCTATTCGAATGAAAATGTGTCAATGATACTAAAAATTTATTTTGTCACATTAAATGCGCGAAAATTTAATTCATATGCCATTTATCTCTTCATTTATTTTTTCTAATGTCATTAATTTCTTTTTTATTATTCTTTTATTTGCGGTTTGAGGCTGTTTCGACTCTCAAAGTGCTTTATGGCAGTGATCTTCGACTTATTTTAATACAAGAGCTGTGTTCAAAAAATAACGGGAATTTTCGAAAAAGTGTATCTTACTTCAGCGGCATGTATATCAAAATAATAAAGAGGAAATTTAAATTTTATCTTCAAAACCGCAAAAATTTAAAATTGCCGTTATTTTTTGAACACACGTTAAATTTTTTTTAACGCCACTTTCCATATAATTTTTCATTTAGAACATTTTCGTATTATTGGTATTCATTATTTTTTCAATATACGAGCTGTGTGCAAAAAATAACGGGAACTTTCGAAAAAAAAATTATCCTACTCCAGCGGCTTGTATATCAAAATAAAAAAAAGGAAATTTAAATTTTGCCAATTGTACTCTCCAAAAACGTGAAATTTTAAAATTCCCGTTATTTTTTGAACACACTTTCCAAACTTTTTTTAACGCCTCTTTTCATATAATTTTTCATTTAAAACATTTTGGAACGATTTTTGGAATTAGTTTACAGCAAAAAATTCCTATGCTTCATTATTTTTTTAATATACAAGCTGTGTTCAAAAAATAACGGGAATTTTCGAAAAAATTTATCTTACTTCAGCGGCATGTATATCAAAATAATAAAAAGGAAATTTAAATTTTGGCAATTGGACTCTCCGAGAACTTGAAATTTAAAATTCCCGCTAATTTTTGAACACACATTCCAAGCTTTTTTTAACGCCACTTTTCATATAATTTTTCATTTTAAACATTTTGGAATGATTTTTGAAATTAGTTAACAGCAAAAAATTCCGATACTTCATTATTTTTTCAATATACGAGCTGTGTTCAAAAAATAACGGGAATTTTCGAAAAAAAAAATATATCCTTCTTCAGCGGCATGTATATCAACATAATAAAAAGAAAAATTAAATTTTGGCAATTAGACTCTCCAAACCCTTGAAATTTTAAAATTCCCGTTATTTTTTTAACACATGTTCAAAACTTTTTTTAAGCCACTTTTCATCTAATTTTTCAATTTAAACATTTTGAATTGGTTTTTGGAATTAGTTAACAGCAACAATTTCCGATGCTTCATTACTTCTTCAATATACGAGCTGTGTTCAAAAAATAACGGGAATTTTCGAAAAAAATTTATCATACTTCAGAGGCATGTATATCAAAATAATAAAGCGGAAATTTAAATTTTGGCAATTAGACTCTCCAAACCCTTGAAATTTTAAAATTCCCGTTAATTTTTGAACACATGTTCAAGGATTTTTTAACGCTAATTTTTCATTTTAAACATATTGGAATGATTTTTGGAATTAGTTCAGAGCAAAAAACATTTCAGTGCTTATACTCATCTATTCCCACAACACCATCTTCAACCCATCAATCTTGCATATTTAGCATTGTCTGATTAATGAAACTAGAAGTTCTGTTATTTGCACTCGAAACTATTAATCACGCATATGTTTTTTAACTCTGTCTTGTACAAACACGAACCCAAGTAAATACAAAAATAAACCTACGGATCAATCAAGTGCACGCATAATCAAGCGCAATCAATCAGCAAACCGCAAATATTTGCATAGAAGCACCTTAGTGAAAGCCAGAAGACCACAAGTACAAAAAAGAAGAAGCTGCCATCTACATGCGCTCGCAACTGTTTGACAATAACCTTTGCATATTTGACTTAATACCAACAACTGTAAATGCATATATTAACCTAAGAAACCCACAAGCAAACACCTACTAACAGTGACAGCTCGCCACATTTTGACAGCGCAACATTAAGACCTTTCTGCCTTTGCTTTGTATTTATGTATATGTTTGTATGTGTGTGTGCTTCAGTATGCAAAGTGTATGCGTAACCTTCGCGGCCTGCCAGGGTCGATTAGTTTTGATGGCTTTCCTGCACGCAATTTGTAAAGCAACAACAATAAGAACAACAGCCGAAATGCGCACTCAAATCAACATTAAACATACCTGTCAACTACAACTTGCCAATTTGGTGAATTTCGTTCAAGCACAACACAAACGATTGACTAACACAACTCTGCATGAATCTATATGCATGTGGAAGAAACAGCAGCAACAGCAGAAGCACTTGCTGAAGGTCAAACGGACACATAAAAAGCAACAGCAACAATTGCTACCAAAAATGAGATTGCTTTGTATGTGATGAGCGCTTGCGGATGCCAACTATTGCAATATTTCGTCGTTCCGCCGACAGGAAGAGACGCGACGCGATGGCAGGTGTAACGCTTATTTGTTAACAAATTGTGTAGGGCGAACACAAAACATACGAAGACAAACAGAGAACATAGAATAGAGAGAAAGCAAAAAAAAAAAAAGAAATGAAGAATTTCGGGGGCGGGAAAACACAGGAAAACATGTTTCCTGTTACGCACAACAACAACAATAGCAACACACACACAACTGATAGACATTCATTCTAGCAATCAGCGTGAACAGCCGAGCATATAAGCTTGTATGTGTGTGTGCGTGTGTTTGTGTGTTTCTGCACTTTCACACGCGCAAATTAACAATTCAAATGTCATGTCAAACGTTTTGGGAAATTAAATTCAGTGTCAATTGGATGTAAATGATGCGCAACGCTGACTGACGATTCACACGGTACACGCCATGGCTGACTAAAGTAAGGTTAAACGCGGCAAATATTTCAAGCAATTGGAGCAATTGGAGCAATAAAGCTTGGATTATGTGTGCCTGTGTGTGTGTTTTAGGCTAAAATAGAACAAGTGCGTTTATCTGTTGGGCTTTGTGTCTTAATTTAATCTCTAGATGTATAATGCTATGAAAAATTTGAGAATTTAGAGTGTGGGATCTTCAAAAATTGAAACCGTGAGAAATCATTTGCAGAAGAATTTAAATATTTATTGTGGCTTGAATGTATAAAATATTTGTGTTCTATTCTAAAATAATGCGAAGATTCTTTTCTGCTATACTTTAGCACTATATTTTTATGATGAATATAAAGCTGACTTTTTAGCCTTTATTTCACGTATCGAGCGCTAGAAAACGATTTTTTATAATTTATGTCTGATTTATTTCTCCAAATTATTGGAAAAAAAGCTATTATGTAATATACGCTTATATACGAGGTGTGTTCAAAAAATAACGGGCATTTTAAAATTTTATGGGTTTGAAAAGTCGAATTGTTAATACTCTTACATACAAGGTATGTTCAAAAAATAACGGGAATTTTAAAATTTAATGGGTTTGAAGAGTCGAATTGTTAATACTCTTACATACAAGATATGTTCAAAAAATAACGGGAATTTCATAATTTCACAGTTTTGGGGAGTCGAATTGTCAATTCTGAGAAAAATCGGTGTTCTTTAACGTTTACTTTGCTAAGGCTGAGTATTGAGATGATAGGATAATCTAACAACATCTTTTTTCAATAATTGCCCCGTACAAAAACGATCGCTATGAGTACTAAGTAGACTTATTGCTAATAATCTCCGATAACTAGGATTGCAGCTGCTTGCCTTTGAAGTGGAAAGCCATAGGCATAGATACTTGTTTTATATATTAGGTCTACATTACTTCCGCCGTTTTGTTTTGTTTTTTTTTTTTTGTAAATTTAAGGATGTTTTGTATAAAAACGGTTACAAATGTCGATGAGCCTCAGCCGCACTTTTCTTGGAATTAAAAAAAAAAAGCAAAATTTCCCGAAAATGTCGAGAATTCGGCTCAAAAAGTGACATTTTCAGTTGAGAATAAGTTTGGGTTACAAACAGATCTTTACAAATATTTTGTTGGGTTAATGTTGACACAAATGTCCAAGATCGATATAAAACGATTTTATCGATTTAATCAACCAGTGCTTGAACCTAGAGAAATTCCTGCAAATGTCGAGAATTCGGCTCAAAAAGTGACATTTTCAGTTGAGAATAAGTTTGGGATCCAAACAGATCTCTACAAATATTTTGTTGGGTTAATGTTGACACAAATGTCCAAGATCGATATAAAACGATTTAATCGACCAGTGCTTGACCCTAGAGACATCTATTGGAAAACGGCGGAAGCAAAGTTGTAGTCCTAATATTAGTATAATTTTGAGTTCTCTGGCTCAATGCCTTTATCTTGAATGGAAGAATTGTTGCTTGGAATGTATTTCATGAGGCAAGACTGAAGACTAATTATACAAAATATCAATACAATGCTCTCTCAGGGTGTTTTAGGTTATGTTGAAATATTTTTCCAATTTCAGTTCAAATCACCATATCTTCGCCATAGAAAGTTTTTAATATTTATTATTTATTAAAAATTTAAGACGGTTTTTCATTTTAGAAAACATTTTTTTGAATTATTATTTTAATTTTCAAAAAATGTCTTCAAAGCAGGTCATCCGGACACGTCTCCTTTTTTTATTAAAGATGGGTCCTTGGTCGATGAAGCGAGTCTGATGATTGCCAATAAATGAAATCAGAAAAGTGTCATCCAATTCATTTATGTTTTCTAACGTTGCAAGAATGAACTTTGAACTTTGATTTAGGCAACCTACTTTCATTGAAATTGAAAAATTCACTTTCTTGTAGATTTTAATAAAAATAATTGAAAGCAGAACACAATATGAATGCAAAATATTAACAATTGCAAAGCAGACAACAAAGAAGTGTGAGAAAGACACAAAAAATGTAAGGCAAAGCAGCAGCGATAAGTGAAATGAAAGCAACCACAGCACAAGATGTCAATTTTGATTATCACTTTGGGGTAAAGTGCAGACCAAAAGCCGCTGGGGAGACATATACATGAGTATTGTACATGCATGTGAAAACAGCAAACAATAAACATTGAATGAGCTAAGAAATAAATATGCACAAGTATGTGCAAATAAGAGATGTATCAACAGCAGTAGCCAGAGACGTTGTGACGCTGTGTGTGAAGTGACAGTGAGTGAATAATCATAATAAAGATAATCAGCATAAGAGGCTGAGGGAGCATGCTTATAGCCTAAGGCTGCATACGAGTAGAGGGGCTAGTGTGGCTTAGTAAGCAAGCAGTTATTTATGTATATTTGTGTTGTTGGTTTGAGTGGACGCTGGCAACACTGACGAGTGCAGCTCATTATGCAAGCGAGATGTGGCCAACTATGAAAATGTGTAAATTTGCACATTGTCATTACAAACTTCAACCATCACACAAATACGAGTATGGTGAATGTTAGTATATAAGTAGGGTTGCAACGCCAGACGGACAGTCTACGTGCAATAAGGCAAGTGAGTTACTGTAGCTGTGGCGGTGACTAAAGCGGCGTGACTGCCTAAATTATGCCATTGTCACACACTAGAAAGCAAACAATAACAATGTAACAACAACTACAAAAACAATAACAACAACAACAAGTAAGGAAGGGCTAAGTTCGTTCGTGACTGAACATGTTATATTCTCGCAATTTATTGCTATATTATTATTAAGATAACACACAATTTGACCCATACATTCTGTATAAAGTCAAATAGAGAAACGAAAATCATCATATATGGTATATAGGCTGAGATAATTCCTGAACCGATTTCACTCATTTTCATCACCAATATATATTATATTTCAGAGTATATGCTCACTTAATTTGGCTAAGATATTTCACATATTAACCGATTTATAAACTATTAAGCCCATCGTATTTTTGAAAATCCTATAATTAGGTATATGCGAGCTAGGGGAAGTTATGACCCGATTTTAACAATTTCTGGTACAGAGACATACTATTAGAAGAAAAGGATTTCCTCTGAATTAAATTGAGATATCTGAGAGATTTACCGATATTTTCGGAGAAAAATTACCATAGGCACTGAGTTCTTCATATTCGATAGCCCCGAAGGCTTTGAAAAGTTATAGTCCGATTTCTAAATTTTTTTTAAAAGTGATGCCACAGATCATATACAATATTTGTGTAAAGTTTTATTTCACTATCTTCATTGGTTCCTTATGTATATCTTATAAAGTGAAGGAATCAGATGGAATTCAAAATTGAGTTATATGAGAAGTTGTCGTAGTTGTGAACGGATTGCATCCATTTTCCAGGGTGTCAAAAAAATATTACAAACCGAATTTCATTGAAATCTGTCGAGTAGTTCCTGAGATATAGTTTTTGACCCATAAGTGGGCGATACCACGCCCATTTTCCATTTTGTAAAAAAATCTGAGTGAAGCTTCCATCTGCCATTTCTTATGTGAAATTTAGTGTTTCTGACATGTTTCGTTAGTGAGTTAACGCACTTTTAGTAACCTCACCTTTGTATGGGAGGTGGGCGTGGTTATCATCCGATTTCTTTCATTTTTGGACTGTATAAGGAAATGGCTAAAAGAAACGACTGCAGAAAGTTTGGTTTATATAGCTTTATTGGTTTGCGAGATATATACAAAAATCCTATTTGAAGGCGGGGCCACGCCCACTTCTCCAAAAAAATTACATCCAAATATGCCCCTTCATAGTGCGATCCTTTATGACACTTTATGTGTTTTCTGTTTTCGCCATTTTGTGGGCGTGGCAGTGGTCCGATTTTGCCCATTTTCGAAAGCAACCTCCTCAGGGTGCCAAGGAATATGCTTCATTAAGATATATCAATTTTTGCTCAAGTTATCGCAACGGACGGACGGACAGACATCCGGATTTGAACTCCACTCGTCATCCTGATCACTTATATATATATAACCCCATATCTAGCTCTTTTAATTCTGGGTGACGCAAACAACCGTTGTGTGAACAAACCTGTAATCCTCTCTTTAGCAACTTTGTTGCGAGAGTATAAAAACAAGGCCTGTAAATATAAACATATTTACGAGTGTGTGAGCAAAAGTGCCGCCAGCTGTTTGTACACCGTAGACAATAAAGTGTGAATGCATACATATTTACAGTTACATCTATAACAGTAAAATATGAGTGTGTGTGTTTGTATGTTAATGCTCGCTCAAACAACTCAATTTGGGAGCACATAAGCACCAGCCAGTTGTTTGCTTTTGTCACAAATTAAGATAAATGCGTGATGGACAAGTACTCGAATACCGTTAGATGTGCGAATTATTTATGTAAAATTGTTGTTGTCTGGTTAGAAGTGCCACTAGCAAGCGTACCAAATAGCCAGAGGACACGCACAAGTTGGACGCGTCATTGTCGCCGGACTGCCAAATAAACTATTACAACTTGTATGCATTATTCTTATTGTTATTGTTGTTGTAAGCGTTTATGCTTAAGTGGCAAGAATTGCTAAATAAAATTATTGCGTGGAACTGCAAATTGTTGTGGGATTTTTGGAGCATCAAATTGTGACTACTTTTTGAAGACAGGGAACTCATATAGTTGTATATCAGGCACCTCTACTTCCATTATACCATCAAATAAAATTTTTGAAAAAAAAATTAAATTCACTTTACACACTGTTAACATCTGTCTGTCACATTTGACATACGACTTTTGCATTATCTTATATCTCTTACATATACAATAATAAAAAAAATATATTCACCCAAATATTTGTCGGCATGTAAATACATTCTTTATCGCTACATTCTCCTTGCGGCTACTTTTATGACACAGTAAACAAAACAACATGCCTCACAGACATACTAACTCTACTCAAAGCGTCGACAAACACACTCTTCATGCCTTCTTATTGTCTGCGTCTTGTTGTTTGTAATGTTGCAAATGGACTAATAGACTTTCAAGTGCCTTTTGTAGTAACATTCCGGGTACGGATGTGAAGGTCATATGGTACATAACTTAAGTTTGTATACTATATATGAGAGAGTGTGTGTGGAGAAAATATGCTTTGCTTGACATATATTAAATGTGCACATTATTCTTATTTATATATGTATAAAGTAACATTTCATGGCATAAATTGAGAAGATGTATACCTACATACTAGTCTTTAAGAACAATACAACTTTGCTTTAGCTGAAATGCGCTAAAGTTGGAAAGCTTTTAAGGTCGAACTCGTAAGGTCGTTCTTGTGGGTCCGTTTTTGAGCTGCCTTCCTTTTGCGCCTGCCAAGGTTTTTTATATCGATCCTTAAACATCCATACGGATGGCTCGAAAATGGATAATGGAGTTGGTGCAGGAATATACTGCCCCGAGTTAGGTAAAAAGCAACTTTCCAAACTGCCGGACTACTGCAGTATATTTCAGGCAGAGGAAAGCTATTGGGAAAGCTGCGGACCTAGCCTATAATGCACTAACCCGAGTTAACGTCAATGTAGACAGCCAAGCGGCAATCAAGGCAATAACCTCGTTTCGAATATCGGCCAAAAATGTTTTGAGAAGCAGGGTGGCAGTGGCAAGTACAGCCAGGAATATGCTGCTACACTTCTACTGGGTGCCAGACAAAAAAGGCATCGAGGGTAATGAAATCGTTGACGGGATCGCCAAGATCGGTGTACAGCTGTCCCCCGAAAACATGATCAACATATCTTAATGGTAAACCCATGCACTGTCTGTAGAAGAGAATCAAAGTGCGATGGAAAAATCTACCGGGATGCAATACCGCAAAAGTCATGTGCAAAGCGGTGGATCAGAAATATACAAGTTTCCTACTAGCACTGTGCAGACTATGGTTAGCATATTTACTGGTCACAGCCTAGTAGCAGCGCACGCCTATAAGATGGGGCTTTCAAATCGGGAGGAATGTAGGAAATGTCAAGAGCATGGCACCGAGGAAACAGTGGAACATATCTTGTGTGTTTGTCCTGCACTAGCAAGACAACGCTTCATGTATCTGTAAAGGCCCCGCAGTACGATAAGTTAGTGGAGATATCATTAGTGAGGCCTCCCATCAGATCCTATCAGATGACTACTACTCAGGGAATACGTGACGGGAGTCCATCTGGTATCGCTAATGACCATAACCTGCGGAGCCTATCGGCCCACCAGACTAACCTAAACCTAACATAAAAGAGGTGTGTTCAAAAAATAACGGGAATTTCACGGTTTTGGAAAGTTCAATAGTCAAAGCCATGACTCCCTGGGACTTTTTTTAAGTTCCAAAACGACGAGTGAAAAAATACAAAATTACCGTTATTTTCTAGCACACCTCCTGCAAGCAGAATTCAATACTTTTGAGAAATTCGATCTTTTCTCCACCTCAGATCCAGATACTCCAGTCATAGTAAATTCGACAGTTTTTTCAGTACACCATATTCCTGTAGCCTGGAATATATGCTGAAGATACTGTTTGTGTCAATAGCAGTTCTCCTTAACTGCTCTAGAGGCTATCATCATCTAGTGCTTCTGTTATTTGAAGCTACTATCCCAGTTACATAGCTGATATATTGAAGAAAAATAATATCCGACCTTCTGTTGATTAATGAGAGGGCTCATTAGAGAATATGACTATAGTATCAACTCAGCTTCTAACATGCCTGACTGTGTATGACTAAACCAAAAAATATGAAATTTCGACGAAAAAATGTTGGAATTGAAAAATTAATAAACCATAGCATTATCACGAGCACTTCATTTCATAGAAATAATCACCAAAAACTGCAAAAACCCACTAAATCAGAACGAAAATGCTCCAAAAACACAATAAAAAGCAGTGAAACGTCGTGGCTGCCATGGCGTATGAGCGACATTTGTCCATATGCATGTACATGAACTTTGCTAAGCTTTATGCTCTCTCTATATACATATGTAGTATACTCTATATGTATTATGTGTGCCTCTATATGTTTAGCTTGAAAAATACTGTAGTTAACTGGTGACACACTGACGCCAGCTTAACTGATTTATCGTGGTATATCCAACTACATGGAACAACATTGAAGAAAAATTGCATTAAAAAACAAGAACGCAACAAACACTTACGAAACTGAGTAAAACAAGCACAAGCACAACAACAACAAGAACAAGAGACAACTAGTATGGTGTAGCAATATGCGCGGGCCCGCCGCCAGCCACTGAAAGTCATCAAAAAACCGAAATCAGTGCACACGCGCGCTTTACTGACAACAATAGCAGCAAGAACAACAACAAGTAGCTTCATAACAACTTGCCGCAGCGGCTGCTTACTGCTTGCTGCATACAACAAACATATGCTTGATGGCAAGTCGGAGTTTTGGTGAAGTCACTCGCAAGCAAGCGCTTCTTCTTCTGCTTCTTCTTTTTCTTCTAGCACTTGTCACAGTTGCTTGGTGTTATTTGTGCGCTAACGAGTGTTGTTGTTGTTGTTGCTGTTGTTTGTCTTGCTTTTGTTGTATGACAGCAATACTTATGCAATTTCCCAGCGCTTTGGAGTCTCATTTCGTTTGTCTCTCGCTCTCCCACACACTATTTGGCAGTTTCTCCGTCTGTCGTTGATTTGTTAGCGTTAGCAAACGCGCAAAAAATTACTTCGAAAAAAAAAAGAAAAAAAAACGGAAAAACGAAAATTGTTTGCGTTGCAAAATGGCAAAAAGCGAAAATGAGTTGGAAAGTATGAGTGAAGCGAAAAGTCGCTTTAACTCTACTATATTTGCTTTTATTTTTGTATTTCCGTATATGTGCTTTGTAATGTTGTCGCTGCACTTTCAGCTAAAGCTACAGCAAACAACAACAAACAAACGTCAATAAGTCAAGTCAACACTGCAATAAAAACTTAATTAAAAACACAATGAGAGTTGCGCTCGTGTACACTGTACTAAGCGCGCCGTCATCTTATTATGCTCGTACTTACTTATAGAAAGCAGCATGCGAGTGTGGCAAATGCAAGAATAATTGCAGCAAACAAGCAAAGTATTTATTCGAGTGAAATGCGTATGCGAAAGAAGAATTGCAAGCACTTGCAACACTATTAATAACAGTTGTTGTTGCTTGCCTGCCTGCTTGTGCCGCATTTGTTTGGCGCTGCTACGTGCCTCCGAGTGTACAAAAGAAATTAAAAGCATAAAGCTTGAGTGCTTTTAAAACAAATACCGTGTAGTTAACTGTGAAATGGCGCTATATTTCAAATACAAATATTGCATTTGAGCACAGTTTCTCAAAAAGATACTTGTAAAGTGTGCTTTGCAACATCAAATTTCTGGAATTTATTTGATTTCTAAGTAACAGCAAATGAATGATTCAATTAAAAGGTTTAGCATATTGATGCACGAGCTTTGACATTCCTTTTTAATTGTGCCTTTGGAAACTTTTCTGTTTGAAAGGTGTTTTCTTCATTCTATGCACTGTACTGCCTACATTATCGGTTGCTCAAAACAGAGTAATTATTTAGTATCAAATTTATCACCACATAATTTAAGTCATTTAGAGAGTAGCTTGACAGCTTAAATAGTCTATAGGAGGTGTGTTCAAAAAATAACGGGAATTTCAAGAATGAAAATTTCGCAGATTTGAAGTGTCTAATTTTCAAATATTTTTTTATACTATGCTAATAATGCATACCCCTGAAGTACATTCAAAAATTTCAAATATTTTCAGTTTAAAAAAATTCCCGTTATTTTTTGAACACATCTCGTACAAGTTAGTGTTGACACTTTCATGAAAGAAGTATGAAACACAAAATTTAAAATTCTTTTCCGTTGAGATTTCTCTCGATTTTCACTGACAAATTTTCACTTTCAAATATTTTCAGTTTCAAAAAATTCCCGTTATTTTTTGAACACATCTCGTACAAGTTAGTGTTGACACTTTCATGAAAGAAGTATGAAACACAAAAGTTAAAATTCTTTACCGTTGAGATTTCTTAAGATTTTCACTGCCAAATATCGCTAATTATTCGACAAAAGATCTCAAAGACCAGCTATAGTAGACTATACTACTTTTCAGAGTAGATCTTAAAGGGATCGGAATAAAGCTTCGATCAAATAATATCTTTCTAATGGAGGGATTATAAATTCAGTTGTTGGCGACTGTGTTGACGCAGCTAAAAATCGCAAAGATCACACGTGTTCACTGAGTAGACAGTCAAATCTCAGAGTATCAGTATTTTAAAGTTTTGGTGGGGTGACAACACTGACATATATTTGTTTCGGAGTGTTACTGGAAGGTGCATATGAGTTTATGTGAACTTTCGTGAGCATTGCAAATCGATTTTTTTGTCTTCTGAGTCGGTTCGTTTTTGCAGTCAATTGGCTACCTTGATAGGATGTTCATGTGTTTTAATGAAGATTCTTAGTGAAACAAACGAGTTCATAAATTTTAAATAAATAAAATATAATATATCTGAGATTTTATAACATAGATCCACGATCATTCAACAACTTTGAATGCAGTATGCGATACTAAGAAGACAACGAAAACAAATATTATCGACAGACCGTGGAATATAGTCGATGAAAATAGCCATTTGGTTGACAAATTGTTAAAATAATAGCTTCAGAATCAAAATTTTAAAATAAGAACAAACTGCACTGCGCTTCCATTCCAGCAATCCTAAGTAAATAGACGACAAAATATTTTTCACTGACTTGGGATTCACTGACTTCGAGTGAGCTCGCCAAACGCTGGAGAACAACCAGTAACTGTGCAGTAGAGAGGTCTTTCTGGCCTGCGGTGGATCGAAAACGGTCCTTCAAGCTGCTGTCGCTTAGTAAGGCTTATCTCTCTGCAATCATTGGTGTGCTTACCGATCATTGTCCAATAGGCACACACGCGGTGAGGTTTGGCATCAGCTCATATATACGCTTGTTGCCAAAGCAGTTTGCAGGAAGGCGAAGCGGAATCATCCAAGCACTTCCTCCTTCAATGTCCAGCATTCGCCAGACTTAGGTTAAAGCAACTCGGTAGGCACATCTTCAGCGAACCCAATGAAGTGATTGGAATACTTTAGCTGACTTAAGAACTTTATAATAGAGTCCAAGCGCTTTTCATATGATAAGGGTATCAGAGATCCGTCAGGTGTATCCGGGTATTATAAAGGATAGTCGAATCTGTCCAAGTGAGATTCTCTGCAGTTGGGGTGATTTACCTCTAACCTTATTTATATAGACTACTTCTACCTCTAAGCAACACACAAAAAAATATATTTCTCACTTAAAAAAAATTTCTCTAAACTAAATTCTTCATATAAAATGCATCCCTAAATCAAGTTCCTTCTCATCACTGCCCTCTCGACCAGCAATTGCCTACAAATTTGAATTTTATGCAAGTGAACCTTTGGCCATTGTACCAAACTGTCGTCAGCCCGCGGACGCGCTGTCAACACTTGACAACTTAATGCGAAACAAATGTGCGATTTTCCATGTCATTTTCCACGAAACTGCCACTTTTATTGCCATATTTCTGCCACCGCCAGTGGCATAAGAGAGCAAATGTGGGTGATTTTGGGTTTTTTTTTTTACTTTTTCCTGCTTCATTGTTTACTTTGAATGCTGCTTCACACACCCGCTGACACTAAGCAGCAGTAACAACCCAAAAAGAAAGCAAATAAAGACGACGGCAACAATAACAACAACATTGGCAAATGCATTAAACGCGACTTTTGATCAAGTTAGTGACACAAGTTGGTTGCAACTACGCGCTGAGATGCAAGGAGTGACTTACAAACTGACTGACTGCCCGACTATCTGACGGACTGCCTGTCACAAATAGCGCCTGACGGAGTGACAAGCTGTCACAATTGGGACGAAAGTGCGCACAGAACAGCAGCTGTTTGAGAAATGAAGTTGGTTGCAAAGTAAAAATTGCCAAGGAATGTGAGTTCTGTGCGCTCTGTTCTTCTCATTTGTTTTTGTGAACTACGCAAACATGCTGCTGCCGCTGCTGCCTCTGCTGTTGCTGTTCGGTACGGAAATGACATTGCCAAAGCGCCATGCGTGCGTGCCCACAGTCAACTGCAGTTTGCTTGTTTTCTTTTGCATTGTCACACAATCGGGAAATATATGTGAGCCACATATGCTGCCGCACGTACCAACACACTTGAATTCCCTTACAACAATCGTTTGTATGCGTGTGTAGTGCCGCGCGCTCTTTCTTTTTATGCGCTGCAAAATTGCCAATTGTTTTGCTGCATGCCGCCTGCAGGCAGTCACTGAGTAGACGCGTAGGTTGCGCACAAAGTCAATTGTTGCAGCGAACCGGGCTTGTGCTTGTGTTGGTAATGATTTCACATATGCAGTTGTCACACACACAGACACATCTTCCATCTCTTATTTGTCTCAAGCGTGCTTGTGCATGATTGAAATGCAGTCTGCTACACATGCTTCTTCTTCTGCTGCTGCTGACTATTGCATTCCAACTTAAAGTTTCCGAAATTGAAAATTTCATCTATTCAGTTTATTTGTTACTTGTTTTTGTTGGCTTTGACAACAAAATTCAATCAAGCTGCGAAATTATTTGGTGGAGGTAAACCAACAACCAAGCTTCTAAATGTCTTATCTCTTACTTATCTCTACAGCTTAATCATTACCGCACTGCCTGCAATTTATTAAAATTCGCTTCATCATCATAAATTTAAATTAACTTTAATGAAAATGTATCATATTTGACTACCTTGTATCCTTCATTGTGTATCAATATCCATCAGCTTTCTTTTTCTCAGCAGCGTTATGTCGGCGCTCAATCATCATTGAGTCGAAAAGCGAAAAGGAAATTGCTGTACTGCAAATTACTTGCAGAGATATAAGAATGTGCGGCTTAAATAAATTTCTTTGTGCAGGAAATCAAATTTGTTTTGCTGCAAATCAAAATATTAATCTTTCGTCAATTTATATTGGTTTATAATAATACTTTGTAAATAGATAACTAAGTAAACTCTCAAATATGCTGTAGTATTTATTCTCTTGCAGCTGAAATTGATGCAGAAAATTATAAAAGCTTTAGAGTCTCAAAAGTGTCTACAAACATACTTAAGTGCTTATAACACAAAATGTTACGTATACGCAGTGGTGTCACTGAAGCAAGCAAATGTCACTCATACGCCATTTGGTTATATATATGAGATGTACAGTTTTATTTCTTTTAAGCTTACTTTTATTTTTTACACAAACGCAATATGATATGACAAAAAAGAGCTGCACTCTGATTTTAATAAAAACAAGAACAAACGTTAACTTCGGCTGTACCGAAGCTAATATACCCTTCACAGGTGCATTTATTTTAGTAACTATGTGTTTAAGCAAATCGAAATACGTAAGAAAAAGTAAGTAAAAAAAGAAAACATTTTACTAATTCTTTTTAGCCGGGTTGTTTGCTAGAAACAGTAAGGTTATATAGTTAACCGATCTGAACAATTTTTTCGGAGATTATATTATCACCTTAAGCAGTAATCCATGTCAAATTTCGTGAAGATACCACGTCAAATGCGAAAATTTTCCATACAAGCCCTTGATTCCGATCGTTCGGTTTGTATGGCAGCTATATGCTATAGTGAACCGATCTGAACAATTTTTTCGGAGATTAAATTATTTCTATGAACAATAACTCACACCAAATTTCGTGAAGATATGTAGTAAAATGCGGAAGTTTTCCATACAAGCTCTTGATTCCGATCGTTCAGTTTGTATGGCAGCTATATGCTATAGTGGTCCGATATCGGCAGTTCCGACAAATGAGCAGCTTCTTGAAGAGAAAATAACAACTGCAAAATTTCAAAACGATATCTTAAAAACTGAAGGACTAGTTCGTATATGTACAGACAGACAGACGGACATGGCTAAATCGACTCAGTTCAACATACTGATCATTTATATACATACTTTATAGGGTCTCCGACGCTTTTGTAACACCCAGAATTACAAACTTCGTGACATACTTAATATACCCTGTTCAGGGTATAAAAATCGTCGTCCACTTTTGGGTTAAAGCTCCATACCTCACGAACTACTCGACCGATTTCAATAAAATTTGATACACAATATTCTCTTGACTGATGCACCGATGGGTTAACAACCACGCCTACTCCCATATAACACAATTTTCAATTTTTTGACTCGTTCACTTAGCAATATATACATCTGATACCAATGAAGACACATTCACTATATTTGAGGTATGGCATAACTCGTTTAAAAATTGTCGAAATCGGTCTATACATTTTCAAAGCCACATATATCGAACATGAAGACCTCCACTCTAGATTTCGCTCTCTTTTATTGTGAAGAATTATGGCATATCTTTCCCCGGTATGACTTTCTGCTTATAAAAAATACTAAGCTATTTCCGTAGAGCACTAAATAAATTTAAATCCACAAGTAAATGCGTCTTCTGTACTGCTTCAACTAATTACAGCACTCAAAATTTATTAACCGTAAATACCAAAGAAGCATAAATGAGCAAGCAGGCTAAACACTTTTAATTGAAATTATGGCAAGCCGCAGTATTCATTTCATTATTATTCATCATTTATATTTAATAGGAATTAGTAAGGACAACAGCCGAAAGCTTAACTATTAATCTCACTTAAGCGAAAGGAAGCCGAAATAAGTAACACTTGGAGTCAACGAAAAACCGCAAATGAATGGCTAAATACATACAAATAAGTAACTATTGATATACAAAAACAACAACAAATATATACAACAAAGCGAGTCTTGCGCCTACAATACTTCATGCAGACTTATTTGATGTGTTTAAATTTGTTAGACTTTCATTGTTTTTTTTTTCTCTTTCAACAATCTATTTTTTAACACCAAGCATAATAAAAACAGATTATTCTTGCTTGCTCTCTTATTCTTTCTCTTGTTCTCGTGATACCTCAACGCTCGACTGCTGATTTCATTTTATGTGTATTAATTTCCGTTTCTGCTTTTTTTCTATCTATTTCTACACTTCTTTTTATTTTTATTTCGTCAGCAACGAGCGCCTCATTTCATTTCGTAGACTATTAAGTAAATAAGCAAGCAAGCGAAGCCGAAATTGAGACATGGTAAAGACAGATAAACAAATAAGAATATAAATGAAAAATAATAACAATAATGATAACGAGTATGAGTATGAGTATGAGTATAAGTATAGCAGAGCGTCAAAGTATAAGCAGCTTGTGGCGCACAAAATGAAAGTAAATAAGTTGAAGTCTTTATTTTTCATTTCTCATCCTTACGCTTTTATGCTGATGCTGCTAAGCGAAGAGACTACGTTTTTACGTGCTACAGCATTTCATCAGCAGCGTTGAAATTGAGTCTGCACAGTAATCAATGAAGTGGACGTTCACTGGACGTACGGACAGCATATCCTACAAATGCTTGTGCTGGCCTGTCAGCGAGGAGCATGAACTACGCTTTCTTCTCATTTTCTTATTAAATTTCTATAATCCCTTTCACTACATTGTGGCACAATTTTTGTGCAGCAAACGAAAATGAAGCATGCGACCATAAGCGAAATATAAAATATACGCGCGCAAAGTAGGAAAAAATTGAAAATTTTTAAATAGGAAATATCAAGAAAAATGAAGGATAAAGTTTGATGAAAAGAATATGTACGAGAGTACAAAAAAATGAAGCGTCTACCCCAGCGTCGTTGAAGTGCAGCAAAGCGTGCGTATTGAGGCCAACATTTGCCTGCTGTTTCGCTCTTAGATAAAAGTACTTAAAATAAATCGTCAAATGAGCAACGAAAGGTTCTTGTCGCATAAGAAAGACAAATTGCGGCTGTGCTGCGGTAGGCTGGCCTTCTTCGTTTGCTTGTGCCCTTTCAACGTTGTGGCAGTGTGTTTAGTGCATTAAGCGCCACTTCGTCAGTCAACCGTTGACGCTACACTTTTCCACACCCAAAGGATTTTTAATGAGGCGCTCATTTTTAAACGCTTTCCTGATTAAAATCATAATTTAGCGGAAATTATATAAATTACTTTGGAAATTTAAATTGAAAAAGAAGAAATTGAAGTGAATATAAAATCAGTTTAAGCCCCAAAATATGCTGAGTTGCGATGTTGGCAAGCTTTATGAGCAAAATATTCAATTTTCGTCATTTTTTTTTTTTTTAATATTTACTTCGGAAAAAGTTCTTGAAAACTAATGTGACGAGTAGAAGGTCGTCAGAATGTTTTTAGATTTATATTCAGCCCAATTATTGATATATAAATTGCTTAACGATGTTATAAAGGGTTTAATAAACACCTCACTGGTAAAAAAGAAATGAGTTACTTCTTGAAAATGGGATTATCCATTATTTAAAGTGATAGTGAGTTCTAATTAAAAATAATCCGCTGAATGTAATAGTAAAGAAATCCCTTTTATTGTGGTAGTACCTACTGAAGGTCCCCTACAAGCCATCTGTTGTCGAATAGGGACCAATTAGCTTACTTACGCTCTTTGTGACCATAGATTTCAGATTGTATGTTCGCTACGATACAGCTGGACTATATAATTTGGCTGAAAGGCCATCCCAAAAATCGAGTTTGAGAAGTGTTTTGATGATTGGAAGAAGCGCTGGTATAGCTTCATAATATCGAATGAGGACTATATCGAGAGCGACAATTTTAATGTAGACGAATATAAATTTTTTGTTTCAAAAACCGAAAATTCTCGTTATTTTTTTAATACACCTTTTATGTTTATTTCGACTTCCTTTATATATTTCTACACTAAAGAAGCATTTTCTATTGAATATCACTGATATACTAATTCCAAGGAATTCTAACCTACATACATTAGTATTCTTAGAGCAATTGAAATCGATATTACTGCATTGACTAAGGAGGTTTTTTACCTACTAAGCTTTCATTTTACTTTTCTTAACTCAATTAAGTAAATACTTAACCACAATGCTGGCATGAGTGATATACCCTGATACTTACAACCATAAAATTATATACAATTATAGCAATTTCTTACATACAATTTCCCACAATGCGGCGGCATCCGTTGCGCGCGTAAGGCGTAATTTTCGCTGAAATTCACATTTAATTGAAACTCTTGAGATATCAACAGCAAAGCTGAACAGCCCGCATGCAAGACACGCTTGCATGCATACAATGTAGCATATAGATAGCTGCGCCAATAATGGTTAATTTACACACCACATTATTAACAAAAATGAGCAACAACAACCCGCCGCATGTGCATTTACACAGCAACAACCGCAAATCTATAGAAATATATGTGTGCGAGCAACTTATCAAATGCAATAATCAAGCTACTACACTCTGCATTTCTTCGATTGATTGCTCAGTTGCTGTCAGCAGCAGCAGCCACCATTCTCAGTGCACACCACACGTAAAATCTCTACACCACACACATCGCAGCAGCAACAAAATCGATTATATTGTGTTGTACTTATATAAAATATTGCTGACAATAACAAATGCGTTGCAATGCGAGTTTGGTAGGCAGCGTTACATTTTATATAGCAAACATGGCAATAGTCTTTTGTTGGGCTGTACCGTTACAACTTCCGTCGCAATCATCCATCAAATTGACATGCTGTCTGTTGTTGACTGTATGGCAACAGAAAAGCAATAACAACAACAACAATAAAATAGGCTCAATATACACACTGCTGCTTGCAACAGGCACAACCGCTTTGCATCCTGCTTCAGCCTTTATCCTTTATGTGCATTGACAGTGCGTCTGTCAATAAATATAGTACACTTACAGCTAAAGCGTTACTAAATTACATTTATAATTGTATATTTACCTTTACTGTTGCCATTTCATGCCTTTCATCTGCATGCAAACGTTCGATCATCAGCAAAAGCTTTGATGTGCATTTGTTTGTATGCATGCCACCCTGTGTGCTACCAGCAGGATGTTGTTTCCGAGATTTTCAAATAAATTCCATTTTATTTGCAGCAGTGAGTTGTTTAAGTTAAAATTGACAGTCATTTGATGGCAATGATGGGAAATATTATTTGAATGAGCTTTCACAAACATTTAATTAGCTTTGATTGATATAAGACTCATTTGAAAATGATATTTTGTTGCAGAAATGCTGGTGGTCCATTCTCTTTTCTGTAAGAAACATATTAAAATTATACGAAAAGTGAAATACAATAAAAAATCAATACATTTGAGAGCTTTCAAAGTAAAATTTTAAAAGTCATTAATACATTTAAGAGATTTGAGAGCTTTTTTGAAATAAAAGGCTCTCACAAATATTTAATTAGCATTGATTGTTGAGCTTTGAGAGCTTTCTCCTACATATATTTAAGAGCTTTTAGAGCTTTTCGATTTAGAAGGCTCTCACAAACATTTAATTAGCTTTGATTGTTGACCTTTAAGAGCTTTCTCTTCCATATATTTAAGAGCTTTTTAAGCTTTTCGACTTAGAAAGCTCTCACAAACATTTAATAAGCTTTGATTGAATGATCCATTAATTTTATAGCTTAAATTTTGGGGACGTACAGATTGTAAAATCATATAAAACACATATGAGCAGTCAAAGCTTCAATTACAATAAAAAGGAGTGCACTTGAGAGCATTCTAAGTCAAAATTTAAAAGCTCTCCATACATTTTAGGGCTTTTCGACTTAGAAGGCTCTAAAAAGCAATTAGTTAGCTCTGATTGATGAGCTTTGAGAGCTTTTAGAGCTTTTCGATTAGAAGGCTCTCAAAAACATTTCATTAGCTTTGATTGTTGAGCTTTAAAAACTTTCTCCTCCATATATTTTAGAGCTTTTAGAGCTTTTCGACTTTTCACAAATATTTAATTAGCTTTGATTGAATGATCCCTTAATGATAATTTTATAGCTTAAATTTTGGAGACGTACAGATTGTAAAAATCATATAAAACACATATGAGAAGTCAAAGCTTCAATTACAATAAAAAAGGAGTGCACTTGAAAGCTCTCGAAGTCAAAGCTTAAAAAGCTCTCACGAACATTTAGTTAGATGAGCTTTGAGAGCGTTTTAATCGAAATCAAAAATAGCTTTCAGAGCTTTTCGACTTAGAAAGATCATAAATGTAGAGAACTGACTGTCGATCTATAAAATTCAGGTGCTTATATTAAATGTTTTCGAAATTCGAAGTCAAAGCTTAAAAAGCTCTCAAAAACTTTTAATTAACTCTGATTGATGAGCTTTGAGAGCTTTTTTAATCGAAATCAGAAAGAGCTTTCAGAGCTTTTCGACTTAGAAAGCTCTCAAATGTAGAGAATTGGCTGTCGATCTATAAAATTCTGGTGCTTATATCTTTTCAAAGTTTTTTTGAAACTGAAAGCTTTAGATGGACTGTCACTTATATGTATATTTGAAGTAAATACTCACTTGGTACTCTTTCGAATATAACTCCGGTGTTCCAAGCAAAGCTAATATAATTTTTAAGGTTTTCAAGCATAAAAAACGACTACAATTTCATATCCAAGTTTATAATATATTGTAAATATATATACATTTATACAAATCATTTATTTATTTTCATTTGGTATGAATACCCAAGCAAATATTTGCACGCATTCACAATACTTCATCCACTTCTGAACTAAAATTTAGATTTGCTTTTATACTCCAATATATATCTCATATAAGCTAAAATGTCCAAGCTTCGCCATCAACAAAATCCACTCCATGTCATTAACTCTTTCAATGGCTAAAATCACTTTAGCTGCAGCACTCTAAGTATTTATTTAGAATTTCGTTGAATCACAGCGCACAGCGCTCTCTCCACTCACAGCACTTAACTGCAATGAAACGCCACAATATCATTTCACTCACCGAACAAAGCATTTCGATTTCAACGCTAACGCTTTCAGTTAGTTACATTCTTTGCTTACTTTATAGATATTTTATTGTGTTGCTTTTTCAAATTCCAACACACCACACCCCGCACTTGCTGTGTCACATTTTATTTACATTTACGCTTTGGCAGACTTCTACGATTTCACTTGATTCAATTTAGCAAGCGTTTAGCAAAAGCGGATACAACTTTACAGCGAGCATATCAGTTGAGCATACTCGTCTGAGTGTATGAGTGTGTATGTGTGTTTGTATGTATAGTTTGAGTAATGTAACGCTCGAGTTGTATGCGTGTAAATCTGCAATCCATTACAATTTATTGAATCACAATGTGCCTTTCAAATGTATTGTAACAAATTCAATCGCAACGCAACGCAGCAGAATGCATTTTGGCATTGATTTGATTTTGCACACAGCTAAACACACTCACACATACACATAAACTCAAAAATAGTTTTCAATGTCTGTTGCTTTGAGCGTCAAACTGAACGCTATTTTGGCTTAAGCTTTTTCGCCTCTTTTGCCTTTTACGCGGGCGTTTTTGGCAGCTGCCACAGCGGTGGTTAGCGCGGAGTTTATGCGCTTTGTGTGCGCTCTCATGCATGGCTAACGGTTTATATGTGTTGTGTGCGTGTGCTTGTTGTTATTTTAAGTGCTACAAAATGTTGCTGCCTTCTTGTTGTTGCTGCTGCACTTTGGAATTTTCGCTTACGAGCTTTGGCAATCAAAATAACTTTTCGACTTTGCTGCGTGTTGTTGCCTTCATTTTACATGTTAACGATTTAGTATGTATATTTGTTGTTGTTGTACAACAAACCGCAATATTTATTTATATAAAGCGAAATATTTTTGTTTAGTAGTGCATGTAAGTAATTGCTGGTCGAATATTTTTTTAATCTTTTTTTTTTTTGGAAGGGAGAAAATTGAAAGTATTTCGTTAAGTGGAAATATTTTTGTTTTCGAAATTTTAGTTTAGGAATATTTTTTATATATACAATGGGATTGAACTATGGAGGAATGGTTTCGACGATTCAGAGCCGGTGAAAACGACAGCATGGATAAGCCAGCCGGTGGAAGAAATGTGACGACGAATACCGATTAAATCATGGAAAACATCGAGTTAGACCAACATGTGGCATCTCGTGACTTCGACCAGGAAATGGGAATTATTCACCAAACCATTTAAAACCTGCTGCAGAAGGCTGGATACACAAAAAAGCTTCATGTTTGGGTGCTGCATGATTTGACGCAAAAAAACTTTCTGGACCGAATCAACGCCTACGATATGCTGCTGAAAAGGAAAGAACTCGACCCATTTTTGAAGCGGATGATGACTAGCGACGAACAATGGATCACATATGACAATATCAAGCGAAAACGGTCGTGGTCGAAGGTCGGTGAATCGTCCCAAGTGGACAAGCCGGGATTGATGGCCAGGAAAGTTTTGCTGTATGTTTGGTGATGAGCTATGAACTACTCCCATATGGCCAGACGCTTAATTCTACCATCTACTGCGAACAATTGGACCGTTTGACCATAACATGAAGACTGGAGTGGTCCACCAGGACAACGACAGACCACACACTTCGTTGATGACTCATCAGAAGCTACGAGAGCTCGGATGAGAGGTTTTATCGCATCCACCATATACCCTTGGTGGTGTAAAGTTTATCTCAAAAGAGGCTTGTGAAAAATGGCTGTCCTTGTTCTTCGCAAATAAGGAGGGGGGCTTCTACAAGGGGAGAATGGAGATATTTACCAACCTAATATAATGATTTTCGTTATTCTAGTGGACTTTATGTCTTAATAAAAATAAAACACAAGAAAAAACGTTAACTTCGGCTGTACCAAAGCTAATATACCCATCACAGGTGCATTTCTTTTAGTAACTAGGTGTTTAAGCCAAAGACGTAAGAAAAATTAAGTAAAAAAAAGAAAACATTTTACTAATTCTTTTTAGCCGGGTTGTTTGCTAGAAACATTAAGGTTATATATTTAACCGATCTGAATAATTTCTTCGGAGATTATATTATTACCTTAAGCAGTAATCCATGTCAAATTTCGTGAAGATATCACGTCAAATGCGGAAGTTTTCCATACAAGCCCTTGATTCCGATTGTTCAGTTTGTAGAGCAGCTATATGATATAGTGCACCGATCTGAACAAATTTTTTCGGAGATTAAATTATTTCTATGAACAATAACTCACACCGAATTTCGTGAAGATATGTAGTAAAATGCGGAAGTTTTCCATACAAGCCCTTGATTCCGATCGTTCAGTTTGTATGGCAGCTATATGCTATAGTGGTCCGATATCGGTAGTTCCGACAAATGAGCAGCAGAGAAAATAACAACTGCAAAATTTCAAAACGATAACTTAAAAACTGAAGGACTAGTTCGTATATATACAGACAGACGGACGGACGGACATGGCTAAATCGACTTAGTTCAACATACTGATCATTTATATATATACTTTATAGGGCCTCCGACGCTTCCTTCTGGGTGTTACAAACTTCGTGACAAACTTAATATACCCTATTCAGGGTATAATTAAATTGCAAGAATATAAACTATTGGGTTACACCCGAATTTAGATCTTCCTTACTTGTTTTAGATAGAATAGAATATAAATATAGATTTTTTTAGATTTTTAGCTTTTCGATAAACAATAAAAATATGTGTAAAGTATAAATTGTAGCTCTCTATAATTATATTCTAAATCAAGTAAGACTCACAACGAAAGTAGATTATTTTTGAAATTCTAAGTAAGTTGGAGAGAGAGAAAGCGAAGATTTTTTTAAGATTTCTTAGGAACAATAATTTTAATATTTTTTTCTTTTACTTTCTCAATCTCTCGAGACTTTGAATGACTTTGTGCAAAGAACATAAATATATTCATTTTAGTCTGAAGCTTTTTAGTAGTGTGCCTTACCCACAAATTGAAGACTTGCACTGTTATTATTAATATCCTTCAGTGGCTTCAACGTATATATTTACATGGTCTCACAAGTCACTTGGCATGTTTTTTAATATGGAAAAAAAAATTAAAAAATTTCACACATTTCCGTATTTTATACAGCCGCAATCTTCAGGCTGTGTACACTGGGAAATCAGCTTAAAATTTCACAGCAAACGTGTATATGCACTCCAGGCATAGCACACGTTATGAATGACATTTATGTGGCATGCATTTTTATATACATATATCAATATCATATGCTATTAAAGAGAATGTGTGCGTGTGTTCACACTTGCACAACAAAAGCCACAATAAAATCATTCAAAAGTCTCACACTCAACTAGCACACATGTACGTGTATAATTCAACAAGAGATTTATGCATTTTTCATAGATACCAAATGCAACAACATATGAGCGATGGTATAAATTTTCAATTAAGCAGTACATCAGGGCATCAGGGCGTATGAGTGACATGGGAAAACAAATAGTGATATTGTTGTTGAAGTGGTGAAAGCAACGAAACATATTGAATGCTGAAAATGATTGCAGTTTTACTCAGATATATGTGTGTGTGTGTGTGCAGTGAGCGTATAAATGATTGCATGTTTTTCTTTTAATATTTTTTTTTTTAATTTTATTTTTTGGTTTTGGATGCAATTTATATGCAGTTGGGAGCTCTAGGTATGGCTGCTGGCAAGAATAAATGAAATTTCAAGGCAATTTTTGTTGGAACGCAGGTGTTGAGAACTCCAGCGTTTTTTAAATGTTTTCACAACATTGAAGGCCATTTTGTGTTAGCAAATTTTTTTATATATTTTTTTTATATTTAAGCCTAGAAACTTCATTCTCTTACAATTTTCCTTACATTCAATCATACATTTAATACAATCAATAAATTGAACATTTGTCAACAAACGTCCCACAATCACTTTCACAACCCAAATATCTCTTGCCTTACAAACTATTCAAGTGTCTTACTGCTGACCGCACACAAGTCCAGCGTTGCGTTAAATTGCGTTTTTACTCTAGCCACAACAGGTTGGCCAATAGCTTTGCGGCTTTCTGCATTTTAAAATTAAGTTCCTCAATGAAGCGTAAAACTCTACAATAACGGCAGCGTAAATGTTCTGTGGCCAGTGCCGCGTAGTTTGGGTGATTGCTACAACACGTGTTGCAGGTACATAGCAGCAGCAAGTGTTGGAAAATGGGGTCAACGCATTTTTATGCGCAATAAAAGCTTTTAAGTTTTATGTTCATTTTATGGATTTTCATATAATTTTTTGACATGCTGATTTACATTTACAATGGGCGCAATGTCAATTATAATGAGTGTGACTGTTTTAATGTAAGAAGAATGTGAAATTTATAGCAGTCTTTGCTTTTATGATAATTTTTTTATTTTTCGCAATTCTTTTTATTTGAGCGAGAAGATGTGGATTTTGCTTTCAAGGGAAAATCATAAATTTTATTTAACTCTGCTTGCTTATTTAAGGGGCTATACCAATGAAAAATTAACCGATTTTCGTGAATTTTTTTTAAAGAAAACAATGGATCGAAACTTTTTAAACTTCCGAACCACTGCAGTATTTTTCAAGCGAAGGTATTTGCTATTGGAAAAGCCGCAGAGCTAGCCCTCAATACAGCAGCCGGCTGCTCCAAAGTCAATATCTACATAGACAGTCAAGCAGCAATCAAGGCAACAACCTCGGTTTACATTTCAGCCAAAAGTGTTTTGGATACCAGGATAGCAGTGAAGAGAGTTGCTAGGAACAGACACTTCTACTGGGTGCCAGGACATAAAGGCATTGAAAGCAACGAGATTGTGGACGAAATTGCCAAGAATGGTGACCAACATTGGCAAACCCATGCACTGTCTGTTCGATGATCTGGACAGGGGCATGAAAAGAAAAATCCTAACACGTTGGACAAATATACCGGGGTGTAAAACCGCTAAAGCCATGTGTAAAACCGTAGACCAGAAGTACACCAAACTAATTCTGTCACTCGATAGAAGGGACTGTAGGAGTTTGATGGGAATACTCACAGGCCACATGCCTACAAAATGGGACTTACAGATCGAGATGACTGCAGGAAATGTCAAGAGCAAGGTGCAATAGAAACAATGAAGCATCTTCTGTGCACCTGCCCTGCATTGTCAAGGCAACGACTTCGCTACTTGGGGGCCTCACAATATGAGAATCTGGAAGAGGTATCGAAAGTGAAGCCACAAATGCTTTTAAAATTTGCGTCAAGCGCAGGCATCCTAAAGGATGACTACTCCTCGTGGACAACGTGACGACACACCATTTGGTATCGCAAAGGACCTAAATAGATCTATGTGTGGCGTATTGGCCTACCAATTTAACCTAACCTAATGTATCGTATGTTTCAAAGTTTTTTGCACATATTAAGGTATATTTTTAGCTATATTTTAAGATTTTTTTTTTAATACAAATATTGAAAAATAACGGAGTTATAGTCTTGGGAGGTACCAGAAAGTTCCACAACTGCTGACATAATTCCGGTCGAATGATTAGCTGAAACAAAAAAATTCAAAAAAGGGTATTATTTTGAAGATATTTCCTATACAATGGCCTACGATTTTTGAAGATAATTAATCAGAAATTAACAAAATGGCGTAGTTCTAAAAAATTTGATTCGATTTTTTTATGCCAAATTGACAATTTTCAACAAATCAAAAAGATCGTAGTTGTTTTCAGTTTACATTTGAAGTCGATCGGTCAATTTCTCGTTGAGTTATGATGGCAGCAATTTTGAGAAATGTCGTTTCGAGAAAAACGCGTTTAAAGTTTCGACTATAGCGGCTTATGCCTGCGAGCGGTCGCTCTTTGGAACGCTACCCTTTAAAAATACGACCTTAACGCTTTCACAGCATATTTTTGAAAGTATTTATTATCGAATAAACAAAAAATAAAGAAATCGATTTTTTGAAAATGTCACACTGGCATAGCCCCTTAAAGAAAAATTTTAAAAATTTTTGCGAGTTTTGTAAAATTATGATTTTGTTTTAAAACCGAACATATACTGCCACAGTACGAGGAAAGACACGATAAAGTCATTCTCCAGCATGACAATGCTCGGCCTCACATCGCAAAGGTGGTCAAAAAATATTTGGAGACGCTGAAATGGGAGATATTACCCCACCCACCGTATTCTCCAGATGTTGCTCCATCTGACTACCACTTGTTCCAAACGATGACACGCGATCTAGCTAACGAGCAATTCAGTTCTTATGAAGAAGTCAAAAATTGTATTGATACTTGGATTGACTCGAAAACGAGGAGTTCTTTCGTCACGGAGTATGCCAGAAAGATGGTGAAAAGTGGTAGCTAGCAACGGCCAATATTTTGAATAACTATATTATATTTTTATACAATAAAGCCTTAAATTTACACACAAAAAAAACGGCGAAAGCAAAGTTGTAGACCTAATATTATTTATTATTATTAAAATCATAATATGCCAGTTGTATTATTTTTTAATTTTTTTTTTCAATTTTTTTTTAATTTTTAAATGGAATACATCAACTATTTCTTCATTAATAATTAGATTGGATAGTAAAATTCTCAAATATTTATAATTTTGTACTGCACTGTTTTAATTATTCATATTCAACCATAATTTTAGCAGTATAAATGACAACTGTTCAACAGCAAAGCACGAAAAGGCAGTCGCCATGGCGTATGAGCAACATTGTTAACTCAATACAATGGTATCGGAATACAATATAATTGCAAATAAAATATATTTCGATGATTTTTAAATGATTTAGAGCATAAAAATGTCAAAAATTATTATATTTTAGATATTCCACAGGGTGACCTGTGATTTTTACGATTGAAAAATTTGGGAAATTTTTAATCTAATTTTTTATACGGTATTTTTAGCCAAAATATAAAATCAATTTTTGAAGTGCTTCCAATTCAAATTTGTGTTTTTTTTTTTAAACAGCCACATCACTCTGTTCAAAATTTGTCACTTTTTAAGAAAAATATTATTTTACTTGTTTCAGACAAAAATTGAAATGCCAATCATATACACCATCAAGGTGCTCCGGAAAAATGTATCCACGCCAATGTTTATATCTCTATCATTTTTAATTAAAAACAATATATATATTTTTTTTAATTTTATAAAGCTTAAAATATGTTTTAAATTAGCAATAAATGTAAAGAAGTGCTACTTCAAAGAGTTTTGTAAAAAAAAAAATCCAAAAAACAATCCGATTCTCATGCGTTTAGCGTGGCGTAACACCACGCCTTAACAGTTTGTAATTTTGTATTTCAATGCTTTAATTATTCATATTTAACCATAATTTTAGCCCTTTAAATAGCTGCTGGTTAAGCGCAAAGCTTGAAAAGGCAATCGCCATGGCGTATGAGTAACATTGATTAATTCAATACAATGCACAGTGGTTCGGCTTGTATGAAGGCGCGGTCATAAATACTTCCCGTTGAGATATCACTATGAAATTTTCACCTAAAATCTAGAAAAATATTTGAAATATATATTTAAAAAATTGGCGCCATTGGACTATTAGGTCCTATAGCTCCCATAGAACAGTAATTGCCATTATATGGCAATAAAGCGCAATAATAATTCTCATGGTCATAGTTGGAGAGTCAAAACTTTCAGTAAGGCTTTGTAAAAAAATTTAAGAAAGCGATACACAAGCTGAACATGATTTATCGTTATAGTGATGGATTTTTTGATTTTTGGCCTATGGCGGAACCAGGTATCAGAATACAATATAATAAAATATATATTATATGACTTTTGCTGCTTTTGAATGATTATCAGCATACAAAATGTCATAAAATTAATATAATAATTTATTAGTTCATATGGTATAGGAGAGTGACATAGCATATAGATGATTGTTGAAATATTTTATTAGTAATAATCATATTTATTTTAAATAATATCAAATATCGCAATTACATATTAGATATCACAGGCATTTATCAAATTGAAAGCGTATTCATTTACACATGCCTAACTATTATAAATGCATTAAAAACATACTAACTAAATAAAGAGTAAACTTTTGCCTGCATGCAATGATTAATGAGCGTCGCAGCATGCCGGCAAAAGCATTTTATACAAACACACAAACATTCAAACGAGTTGCCACCGTCGCCACATGCATGTATACAAATAAAAACGTGATATCTCGCTGGTGTGTGGCACGTGCTTTACGTTACTGCTATACGCGCTACAATTTATAATGTGTTAACAGCCGTGAATGTTTATATATATGTACATATATATATAATGAATATATATTTGTTGTTGTTGTTGTAATAGAAGTTGTATAGAAAATTACGTAAATAAAAGAGGCGAAAAAGTGGAAATGTGCAGAAAACATGCATAAATTCCGTTGAATGCCAGTCGGCAAAAGGAAGTACTAAGTGAAGAGGCGTGTCCGCGCGCACGAGTGAGAGTGTGTCGGTGTATGTTTGTTCGCTTCGTATTTATTTATTTGTAAAGTTGTCGCAATGGCACTTAGTAGTGCGTTTAGGAGAGGAAGTACTTACTTGCTATTAGCCAGTTGGCGCTAATGTGACGACAACAAAAAGGCTTTTAGTAGCAATTTGTATGGGAATTGCGCATAAGTTGCAAAGTGTTGCGAATGAAATGTGTGAGAAGTAAGATGACATTTTTCGGGTGGATGTCAAATGATAAGTGGAACTGAGAAAAAATTAAGAAAAAAAATATTTAAAAAAATTTAAAAAATTAATAGTATTTAAAAAAATATTTCAAAAATAAATAAAAACATAAATAAATAAAAATATTTTTATTTAAAAAAATTTAAAAAATTTATTAAAAAGAAATATTTGTATAATATTAAAAATAAATTTTTAATTAAATAATTTTTTTTTGTGAAAGAAAATTTTTTTTAATAAAAAAACCTTAAAAAAATATATAAAAATAAAATAATTTTATTTTTCAAAAAAAAAATTTAAAAAGATTTTTTTTATAAATTTAAAAATATTTAACAAGAATTTAAAAAATATTTGAAAGAAATTATAAAAAAAAATATTTTTATTTAAAAAAATGTAAAAACTTTTTGTTTTTTATTAAAATGAAATATTTTTATAATATTAAAAATAAACTTTTTAATTTTTTTTATGAAAAAAAAAATAAAAAAAAACAAAATAGTTTTATATAAAAAAAATGTAAAAGGATATTTTTTATAAAATTTAAAAATATTTAAAAAGAATTAAAAAAAAATAGAAAAAAAATAAAAAGAATAAAAAAATTTAAAAAACATTTCAAAGAAATTATAAAAAAAAAATATTTTTATTTCAAAAAAATGTGAAAAGTTTTTGTTTTTATTAAAATGAAATATTTTTATAATATTAAAAATAAACTTTTTAATTTTTTTTATGAAAAAAAAACCAAATAGTTTTATATAAAAAAAAATGTAAAAGGATATTTTTTATAAAATTTAACAATATTTAAAAAGAATTAAAAAAAAAATATTTCAAAAAAATCAAAAAAAAAAAATAAAAAGAATATTTTTATTTAAAAAAAATTTAAAAAGTTCTTGTTTTTTATTAAAATGAAATATTTTTATAATATTAGAAATATACTTTTTAATATTTTTTTTATGAAAGAAACCTTTTTTTTTTAATAAAAAAACTTAAAAAATAAATAAAAACAAAATTATTTTATTTTTCAAAAAAAAAATGTAGAAAGATGTTTTCATAACACTTAAAAAAATTTAAAAAGAATTAAAAAAAATTTTTCTAAATAAATATTAAAAAAACAATTAATAAATAAATAAAAATATATTTTTATTTAAAAAAATTTATTTAGTTTTTGTTTTTTATTAAAAAGAAATATTTTTATAATATTAAAAATAAACCTTTTTTATGAAAGAAAAAATATTTAATAACCAAACTTAAAAAAATAAATAAAACAAAATAATTCTATTTTTGAAAACAAAATGTAAAAAGATTTTTTTAAAGAAAATTAAAAAAAATATTTTTTTAAACATGAACTTTGGCTATTTTTTGTTATTGTTTTTTATTTAAAAAAATTTTAGAAAATTAAGAAAAACTTTTTTAATTTTTTTTAGGAAATATTTTTTTTTATAAAAATTAATTTGAAAAAACGAAAAACTATTTTTGTGGCCATTTTTTGTTGTTGTTGTTGTTGAGTGCGTGATGCACAATGTCGTATATAAAAGATGTTTATTCATTATCTCTGAAACATATTTTGTACAGAATTAGATTTTTTCCTCAAACAAAAACCGTTTTTGCTTTTTTCTATTTCCTTTTAACCATTTTTAGATAATTTTTTGGATTTTTATTGAGTTGAGTCTAATAGAGTCTATAATACTTTTGGTTTGTCTCTTAAAATAATTTACTACAAAAAAACTTAGCTTCATCTCACTCAATTTACTGAGCACCCACTTAGACTCTAAAGAGCAAAATATTGAAGATTATTAAAAGCATACTTACACAAAATTATATACCTCTTCATTAAAGTCCATTCATGCGCTGGCAATTTAACTCGCAGGTAACTTCATATCTCACCCTTAATCGCATTCGTTAGCATTACATTAAATAATTTAACTTCAGCGCAGCGTTTTAATAGTTGCAACAAAGTTGCCAACGCTGCCAGCAACCACATAAACGTACAACCCATTATTATGCTCCTCCTTCTTCTGCTTCTGCTTTATTTGCTGCCGCAAATGCCGCAGCGAAACTTCGCGAATATTCCCGTTTGATAAAATGTTCAAGTATCTCATGAGTGCACTTCTTCAGCTAAAATATCTTCAGTAGTTGAAATATGTGCAACCACTTCCGGTTCAACTTCAACTTGAAGCGTGGCTAGACGCTTGCGCCAGTGCAAATATGCGAACGCAAACATAAAATCGTTTATTTCTATACTAATACTAATATATATATTTGATTGTGTGTTTATACATATGTATGTGAGTGATCTCTTCGCCAAGCATTACCACTGTGCTGTGTCAGCTAAAATGTGCTAACTCGCAGAGTTTCCCAGCGGAAATGAGTTGAGTTGAGTGCACACTTGATAAAATAGCCACGTAGTAAACGTTTCGTTGAGGATAGTCAATGAATGGCGAGTATCTCAAGTGGTTGTCTATTTGCGCTTATTTCTTCGAAACTCTCTTTTGGGCGAAGAATATGGCTTGAATATTACAAATGCGCTGTTTTACCACTTTAAAGTGTCTGTTAATTTAAATGCTGTAACTGAAAGCATAACAAAGAACGGTTCAAGGTACTCCAATACCAAAAATCTTACAAAAGACTTTTACGCCTTTGTGCAACACCGAAACTGTCAGTGAATGACTTCTTAAGGCGTTCAATCAATCTTCGTTATTCTTCGTTATTGTAGTCAATGACTGATAATGCACTAAACATTCGAAAAAGGGTAGTGTAGATATGGTTGTAGTGTAGAACAGAAAGTATTAAGTATATGAAAATTTAAATAGTTACAACAATTTGGCAGCACTTAACAGATGAATAGTACTAGTTCCCTCTCTCTCCCAAAAATTACCTTACTCATTGATCAGATTTTATGGAAATGTTGCCTTGATTGATAATATAAAATTAAAGTGACATTTTTGAATTTTTGTTTAAAGGTTAATAACGTAAAATACGAGGTGTGTTCAAAAAATAACGGGAAAATTTTATCATATTTCAGGGTTATGTATATCAACATAATAAAAAGTTAAACAATTTCTTCGACAATTGAACATTTGGACCATTGGAAATTTTAAAATTCCCGTTATCTTTTGAACATACTTCGTATACCCAGCAAAAAAATCTATTGAATGAAATTACGAATTTTGAGTTTTCGAATGTAGTATCTAATATTGAACTCACAGGTAACCTATAAGTTAACCGATAACCTAGACCTAGATAACCAAATAAGAACTCTTCAATAAAATTAATAGCATTTCTATATATTTCAATTTGTAAAAAATGGCAACCTTACATTAAAATTCGAATCGATATAAAATCAAACTGACCAATCTGATATTGGCAAAAAAAAATTATACACAATTTTTTTTATACTCTCGCAACAAATGTTGCTAAAGAGAGTATTATAGTTTTGTTCACATAACGGTTGTTTGTAACACCCAAAACTAAACGAGTTAGATATAGGGTTATATATACCACAGTGATCAGGGTGAAGAGTGGAGTTCAAATCCGAATGTCTGTCTGTCCGTCCGTCCGTCTGTGCAAGCTGTAACTTGAGTAAAAATTAAGATATCTTGATGAAACTTGGCACACTTATTTCTTGACACCATAGGAGGGTTGCTTTCGAAAATGAATCGGACCACTGCCACGCCCACAAAATGGCGAAAACCGAAAACACATAAAGTGCCATAACTAAGCCATAAATAAAGCTATGGAAATAAAATTTGGTATGAAGGATCGCACTATGAAGGGGCATATTTGGATGTAATTTTTTTTGGGAAGTGGGCGTGGCCCCGCCCCCTACTAAGTTTTTTGTGCATATCTTGCAAACCAATAGAGCTATATAAACCAAACTTCCAGCAAAACTTTCCAAAAATGAAAGAAATCGGATCATAACCACGGCCACCTCCCATACAAAAGTTAGGTTGAAAATTTCTAAAAGTGGGTTAACTCACTAACGAAAAACGTCGGAAACACTAAATTTCACATAAGAAATGGCAGATGGACTGCACTCAGTTTTTTTTTTAAATGGAAATTGGGCGTGGCGTCGCCCACTTATGGGTCAAAAACCATATCTCAGGAACTACTTGACCGATTTCAATGAAACTTGGCCAAATCGCTTCACAACCACGCCTACTTCCTATATACCAGAACTTTGAAGCCAATCTGAATCGTTTACGTTACAATATATAAAGTAAGCACTAGTGAAGATATCGATGCAGAACTTTGCACAAATACTATGTTAATAGTGTGGCAGCCCCATTCTAAAATTCGCCGAAATCGGACCATAGGTTTTTAAGGCCCCATATATCGAACACGAGGACCTCGGTGCTTCTAACCTAATATTATGGTTTCCAGCTTTCAATGGACTTTATACAATATATATGACGAATATGTGGGTGAAATTGTGTATTATATAATACAAATAAAATTAAATAAATAAATTGCGAGAGTATAAAATGTTCGGTTACACCCGAACTTAGCCCTTCCTTACTTGTTTATTTTGTTTGCCTTATATGGCAACCCTACTACTACCTAATACTACAATAAATCTTTTTATAGACCAATATTTCGTCTGCTACACTCACATATCCACAAATAATACCACACAATGAGTTAAAGAGCTCTTCCTCCTCCATATTCTTGTTCTGTTTCTTTATGAAATGAAATATAAATAAGGTGAAATATAAATAAATAAAAAAAAACTCAAACCAGTCATAAAATATGCAATTTATGCGCGTATATATTATACTTCAAATATTTTGATAGCAAAGCAAATTCAACTGCGACCAGTCTATCTCCACTCAGCACACTTCGCGCAACAAATTGTCCTTGACTCGCCCACGCACTCTCGCCAATCGCATTTATTTGTCACCACCAAATAATATTGAGTCTTGAGCAAATAAAACATATCAGACATTAATAAATATTAGCAAAGTTGATGGATTATGTTTGTGCTTCAGTGAACTTGCCACACAACGCAACTGCGGTTGCCGACAGCACAGCCGCCGGCTCAGCATTTTTCGCATTTATCAATCATACAAAAATATAAATATTTTATTTAGTTTTTACTTAGCTTTGGAGGCAAAATGATAAGTTTATGTCGCCGAGAAGGCAGCCCAACAAACACTTAGTGAAGCAGTCAGTATGACAGTTAGTCAGTCAGTCAGTCAGTTAGGCGCTTAGTTCAGCGAGCTTAGAGACTTTCAGTCGATGAAGGCCTATTTAACTTAACCAAAATGTGTAAATACATATGTATGAGTATGAGTATGATTATGAGTATGAATCTATGTAGGTTTGTAAATATTTTTCTGGTTGGGTGGTGTGTGTTGCGCTGCCATTCTTGTCACTTATCTGTCAGGGCATCATTCCATGGGTGGTACAAATTCTTTGAATTGATGTTACAGCCGCAGGTCAACCGACTATTCAATCAGTCAGTCAGAATGCTAACTAAGCAATCAGTGAAGTGTATGAGCCGCTGCGGTCGCACAAATGCGCAACTGATGTGGCTAGCAATATCGATCGTCAATAATGAGCTACCGTATGGTGGAAGAGACATATGTAGTTATTGTTCTGCATTAGTGGTGATTTACAAAAAAAAAATATTGAAATATATTATAGTGGTGGGAATTTAAGCATAATAATCATAGAAATTTATTTTTTTTTAAAGATCGTAATTAAGATTTGAACGTATTTAATGAATTTTTATTTCTGAAAATGTCTTTCCTCTTCCGAAAGTTAATAAGCCTCTGGAACGATATGGCAGCACCAGTATTACAGCTGTTTGCTTGAAACCCTAATCAATGGGTGTCGAGCAATCAACCACAAAATTGACGAAATACAATTATATATGTGGTATGTTCAAAAAATATCGAGAATTAAAAAAAAATGAGATTTCACGAGTCTGTGTTCAAAAAATAACGGGAATATCAAAAAAATTGAGATTTTATGAGTTTGTGTTCAAAAAATAACGGGAATTTCAAAAAATGCAAAATTTCATGAGTTTGGAGTGAATAATATAATTAAATTTTTCAAAAAATTAACGAAAATTCCCGTTATTTTTCGAACACACCACATATAAACCAATACAAAAAAACCGTTGTCAATACTTATTTCCACACTCAAGTGTGTATGGATTTCCAACTAAGCCCACACTTAAATATATCTGTAGCCAGCGAATACAATAATCTATTGTTGTGCCACCAACATTTGGCTGGCTTATTTGTCTGCGCCGCTTGCCTGGCTCACCAATAAGAGTTAAGTAGGAAATTTATTGTGCTCTATTAGCACGATTTGTCACTAATACACACTCAATCGACAACGAAGCACAATACATCGCATTCACCTGCTTGTTGCAGATACACACTGTATAGCTATTGTTTGGCCAAATTGCGGCCACTGACCAGCCATCATTGGTTTTTTCTCTTTGAGGCACAGAGCCAATATTCGCTATTTCATTTCCATTTCTATTTTGGCTTTAGCCGCACACTCATTCATGCTTAGACGCATGCTTAACTAGCGATTTATTTCAATTTATAGAGAAAATCGTAATGCGGTTTAATCTTTGTTGATTAAGTTGCATTATGCCGCTTCGATGACTCTTTTGGCGAATATTGTTTGATATGAGATATTATTTTATATTTAGCTATAGATATGAATATATATATTTCTATATAACAATAATTGACGCTTAATTCAGCTAGTTGCTTGGCTAAGCTTCTACTCTTCGCTATATGGAAGCCTCCTACAAGCTTCAAGCGGTCTAGCTGTCTCGGTATATGTAAAGAGCATTTTGTGAAGAGAAACTTGCCGAGAATCGACTGCTATTGAAATATATTTTTGGGAATTTTCGTATGCATTATTATTGTTTATGTATTTTCTACAGATTTATGGAATATTTAAATGGGGTTTCACTATATTTTCGTAAAATTTTTTTTTTTTTTAATTATAAAAAAATATTTTTTTTTTCAATACCAACAATTTCTATTAGTCAAATTATGTGAATATTGTGAAATTTCCAACAATTAAAACAATGACATTTTACTGCGAAGCGCACTTGAGTGAAATTTGGCGTTGGCGAAAAGTGAGGTTGCTGCAAAAAACTAGCGAAAATTGTCAGCACAGCAATTAATTTTGGCATATTTCTCACTTTTACTCTCCCTTTCATTTCACAGCAACGAAATAAAATAACAACAAAATTGATAAAGTAAGGCACTTTACACTAAACAATAACTGGCGAAAAAGCAGAAAACAAGTGAAAAAAATACAATAAAAGAAATAATAATTTTTAAGCATTTTTTACGCATAAAACTTACAACAACAAAAAAGAAGAAACTATTATAGAAAATTAAAAACAAAAAAAATAATTAAATCAAACAAACCAGACAAATTCAAAGAAAGTGTTAAACCAGCACAACAAAAAACCATCAATAATTTACAACAACAAAAAAGGCAAAAACAACGCAACTGTAAATAAAACATCGCACACAACAGCCAGCCAGCCAAAATGTCAATGACCAACAACGATATAGTCACCGCTGAGGCGGCACCAGCCAGCGCGTTGCCAATGTCGCAAATGCCCGCTGCACCGACGCCAGCAAACGATCAGGTAGGTACAACCAAAGGCAGCCAACTGCTGTGGCTAAATGCCAACCTTACAGCATTCGCGTAATAATTGCGCTGTCACATTGTCACCAAAATACATACACGCTCACACACACCAATACTCATACACTTATTTTATATTACACCAAATTCAGCAGACAAAAATTACAACATTTACATGCATAATCCAATAGCATTACCGTTATTTTGTTAGTTTACGTATTACATATTCCTATGTTGACCTCTGCACTTGATTGCCGTTTGGCATACTTTTTGGCGTTTAAATACGATTTTGTTCTCTTTTTTGGCATATATGTATAGTTGTTGCTTTTGGCACGTTTTTGGGCATGCGTTTCTCTATTATGAAGCTAATATTTGAAATTATTTGTTCACTTTTATGCGCTTTATTAATATATTAGTAGTTAATTTGAATATTATCATTTTGGTAAAATTTTCGAAAGATGGTAAAATATTTCTTTCCATATTTCTGTAACCGAACTTTAAAAAAAAACTCATTACTTTTGGACCTTGACAACGTTATGTAGCTTCCCGACTATAGATTTGTCCATAACAGGTCAGTTTAAACCAATGAGGTAGCCTCAGTTTGATTCCGGAAGCTACATCCTAAAGAATATTTCAAATTTACAAAGCTAGGGCCAAAGTCATCTTCCTTATACACCTTATCATTTTAATCTCAAAGCCCAATTTTGGAATAAGACCTAATATTTCGGTTGCTAACTTCTAATACTAGGCCTTAAAATCATAATATGTACCATATGTACATATATAATATATATAGGCCTTACATCATATATATTTTTTTTATTTCGAAGATTCCAATTTGACCCCATATAGCTTCTGTCATTTAACACTAAAAAATATCTATATCATAAATCACCGGAAAACGGTGATATTTTTACTATTTTACTAACTTACCTACTGTAATCAATAACGACGTTTCCAGCAAACTGAATTTCGTGTTCGAAAATTTCGAATTGGAAACTAATTTCGAAAAATGGAGAAATTATATTTCTACTTACTAATCAATAGCTCGAAAAAATTGCAAGCTTAATTTCGAATTTCGAATTCGAACAAATCGATTTTGAAAGAATTAAATATCAAAAAATTTCAACCTCAAAATCACTTTACGAATTTGAGCTTTTCGATTTGGAAACTATATCGCAAAACGGAGAAATTACTTTTAACTTACTAATAAATATCTCGAAAAAAATAGCAAGCTCAAATTCGAATTTCGAATTCGCACATTTCGATTTTAAGGACTAACTTCGAAAACCAGAAAAATTACTTCTTACTTATTAAACAATATCTCGAAAAAATTTCAACCAGCACATCGAATTTTCGATGCAAACATTTAGATTTTCAAGGCTCACTTAAAAAAATGGAGAATTACTGTTTTATTTATTAATAAATGTCTCGATAAACTTTCAAGCTCAAAATTGATTTACGAATTCCAGCTCTTCGATTTGGAAACTGTATTCCAAAAACAATATCTCGAAAAAATTACAAACTCAACTTCGAATTTCGTATTCGAACATTTTGATTTTAAAAGCTCACTTGAAGAAAAAAACGTAAAATTACTTTTTTTATTTAGTAATAAGCATGTCAAAAAAATTGCAAGTGAAACTTCGAATTTCGAATTCGAACATTTCGATTTATAAAATTTACTTCGAAAATTTACTGACGCAACAATATCTTGAAAAAAAATTGCAAACTCAATTTCAAATTTTGAATTCGACTACTTCGATTTTAAAAATTTACTTCAAAACATGGAAAAAAACGATTTTACTTACTAATCAATATTTCGAAAAAATTGTCAACTTCACTTCGAATTTCGAACTCGAACATTTCGATTTTAAAAATATACTTCGAAAAATGGGAATATACGATTTTACTGACGCAACAATAATTCCAAAAAATTTTAAACTCTACTTCGAATTTCGAACTCGAACATTTCGATTTTAAAAATTTTCTTCGAAAAATTGGTATATACAATTTTGCTTACTCAACAATATTTCGAAAAAATTGCAAGTCAACTTCGAAGTTCGAATTCGAATATTTCGGTTTTGAAAATTAACTTCGAAAAATAATAAATTATTTCAATGTTCAATACGCAGAAACTAAATCGGATTCTTCGTATCCACAACATTGGAAATGGATTGAGTAATTGGAGTTCCTGCTTTCCTTTATCAGCATGAAATTATATCAGACAATTTTATGTTTTTCAAATTATTCATAACTCTAAATGAAGTTCTGTATTTTACTCCCACAAATAATTTCAAAATATTCAATTTCGTTTACAATTTAATAGCAACCCCAGCTTACTGAACCATTTAGCACAATTTGTATTATTAAACTACTAATTCCTCGGTAAGCAACCGCAATTGCCTGCTTAATATTTTATTTGTCAGATTTGCGAACTTATTGCTTTCCCCTAGCAATTTGCTGCCGTCAGCAAAATATACAAAAAAAAAACAAAAAAGAAAACAAATTAGTTGTAGAGATTATTTATTTTTCTTGTTGTTGTTGTGGGTTTAATTTGTTCACTGTGGCTACAAGTAATTGGCAGTAAACGTCAAGTTAAGCCGCAATTAATTTCAAAGCAAATGAGCCAAAGGAAATTACAAAATGCAACTAAGTAGAAAAGGAGAGATAGAAAGAGAGAGAGAAGTTGATAATTACAGACTCGATGCAATAAATTCGCTTTGCTTTTGCAAAGGTCGAAGTTGTTGTATTGTGGGCAAAGTGAGCGATTTCTACATTTCTACCGCTATTTAATATATTTTCAAAGTTTTTTGTTGTTTTCTTGCTGTTTTTTATACGCTCTGCTTGCTGCTTTGCTGCAACTGTCTCTCCGCTCAAGCATTTGCAATTGACAAGCCCACAAGCGTCTTTGACAAAATTAAAATATGCACAACAGCACAAACATTTATCGACGCGTTGTAAACCAGCTGCATGCATGTAATCTGCTTCTGCTTGTGTAAGTGTTTGTGTGTGTGTGTGTGCATTACAACGAGAATGCTTAGCATGGCCATTATGCAATGTCGGCAACCTTGATTCATTCACCGCCGCATGTAACATGGAATGTCATGCCTCAAAAGGCCAGACCAGACCAGGCCAGCGCTACTCAAAGCCTGCATTAGCCTTCAAAAGCAGCGCAAGAATGATGCACACACACACACATGCGCACACGCTGTCACTATCACATCATCATCGGCTTCTTGTAGTATGTGTAAGACATGATTGTGGCACTAATACTTGCTCAATGGAAATCCTTACAAAGCTTTGGTTGCAGGCGAAATGTTGGTCAGACATGTCGTTGCCAACACATTAGTGGTGCTTGTGCCAGCGCACAACAGCAACAACAACAACATACATGCTTGTATGTTTGAGGGCTTTCTATATAGTATGATGCGCTCAAAGTTTTGCTTTTTTTTTTGCTACTTCCTCCTCCGTTGTCTGCTGTCCGCCTGCATGTCTGCGCTGCTGCAGCACCAACTACTCACTAATGATAATCAAATAAAGGATCAAGGAAATTCGGTTGCAGCAGCGGCAGCGCCTGCAACTCGACGCAGCGCTGCTTCTCGTTCGTTCGTTATTCCACTTGGCAGTGTACCAAAAAATAATTTGCAGATCTGTATTCTAAACTAAGAAGTTTTTACGGCGCAGTTAAATGTTGTTGCTGGCAGTGTTGGTGACCCTGATTTCCGTTGCTGCATTTAAGTGTGTGCAATTTTTGGCACTCATGAGATTTGTCTGTGTGTTTTGCGAACGCCCATGTTCGTGTGTGCATTATTTATTTGATTATAAAATCCCATTTTCAAAGAATTTTTGCCATAAAGTGGAATTTAACTCGTAGTTTATGTTAATTTTGGTCTTTTTATTGACTTAAATGCATTTTATAAATATATTTCTCTCTTGAATTTTTTCTTCATGCAAGTATTGAAACCATTAATTTGCCATAAACCATCATTAATAGAGCCAATTTAGAACAATTTTTATTTTCTAGAGTGTTACTGACTGTTTCTTTTATATTCTTTTAAAGAAAAAGTGAATTTACTCTCATAGTAGAGATGACCAGTTAAGTATATTTTATCTAAGGAAATGGAAGTCAATGAAGAAATTCAGGTTCCTCTTTTTAAAGGGAATATATAAGGTCTAACACTTAGAGTTATGTTATTTTTCCTCACAGCCACAAGGGAAAACAGTTTCATATGAATCTAATACCTAAGACAGACATATGGTTTCTGTACTACGATGTGTACTACAATAAAAACTCAAGAAACCATATACCAGCATAGTGACACGCATGTAGTATTGTACTATGTTTACATCCATCAGCTGATGCAAATAAATTCAAGCAAAATATAATTATGAATAACAGGCAGGAAAATTGATCCTGGCTTAGTTATAGCCTCAAGCAATCTTAAAATATTATTGTTCAATATAATTATAACATATTCCATATTATTACATACATATTACATATTCTTCACATAATTTTTCTTCAAATTTTGTTTTTGATTTCAATTAATTTTGAATTTAATTTATTTTCTGTATGATAAAATGTCAGAAAACATATGATTGTGGCAGAGGAGCTTAAAGCTTTCGGTGTCTTCAATGCAATCCATTGTAGTACATTCACAACACCACAAAATTTCAATGGTTTCTAGAACTCTATTGTAGTACGGAACACCATTTGCTTTCAAACAAAATTCGGAAAACCGGTGATACACATATGGTTTCTGAAGCATACTACAATATGTACTACATGTCTGTCTCAGGTATAATTATGGTTTTACAAATAAGGTGTAATTCACGATCGATCAGATCTTAAGCTCTTTACGGCTTTTATGTCTTAAGGCAGTCTTTCATAAATACCTTTATCAGATCTTTCCTGTACTAATCACATAACCTCAAAAGCTAATGGCATAGGATAAAAGCTTTGAATGGTCTAAGGAAATTAAAATTCTTGAGTTTTCCTGATTAAGGTTTCGATCCCAGAGTTTTCGGTTTACAAAGGCGTAAGAAATTATAATATTTTGTGGGGAGCATAAATGATTCTAGCGATTTCGTATGAGGTTAAGTAAGTTTCAAAAGTTGAAAAAGGATATTTGTTTCTATTTTGGGGAAAGGTGTTCTTCAGAAGTTCAAAAAAATTATATATTTTCTATTTTGGTTACGATAATCTGGAGGAGATTTCGTTGGTAAAGCCACAAAGCCTTTTGAAATTCGCAACAAGCGCTGGCATCCTAAAGGATGACTACTCCTCATTAACCAAGTGACGACACTCCATCTGGTTTCACAAAAGACCAAAACTGGTCTATGTGTGGCGTTGTAGCCTGCCAGAGTAACCTAACCTAACCTATTTTGGAATTTGGTTTTTGAGGAGTTTGGTAGGTTTCAGAAATTCAATAAAATGGTATTTTTTCTATTTTGTTTTTAATACTATATATACGATCATATATTTTATTTAAACCATTCATATTTATTTAAACAGCATTTTGTGAAATTTTTAACTAAAAATTCCGAAAATTCAACCGTTGGTATCTCACCTCCCTTGGACCTCAAAAAATGAGCATGCCGTGGGGAGCATAATTCATTATTGCTTCATCCAAAATCAATAAACCAAAAATATTTCGATAGTACATGAATGTATCTCGTTATTGTACGAAGGAAAAAAAATTTAAAAATATAATTTTTGAAAGATTTTAAACAAAAAACTGATGGGTGAAATTTTCGTCATATATGGGCTTGAAATAATTAGTTGTTATAAAAAAACCCTGCGTTCAAGTACTAGATAATGTTGTTTCAAAGATGTGTATAAAAATGCTTCATAACTTTTCGAAAACTCGTGTCCACCGACTTAAAAATTTGAGGTTTGAGTTAACGGCGTTTTAAGTTTTAAACTGAACTTGACGTGGCCTGATGGGCTGCACTTCCACATGGTCTTTCTCTTATAATTTCAATTTTCTTATAATTGATGTACAATTTATGGAAATTATTTTACACTTATTGTGCTATTTATTAAGAAAAAAAACTTTTCAAATTCAATTTTTTTTTTTCAAAATTTCAAACTCACTTAACCACTTAAGGGGTTAGGTGTAGTCAGAGACACGAAAAAATGAGGATTTTCAGTATTTTTTTTTTTGCTATTAAATCATGTTATTTTACAAAAGAAATAATATGGCATTATTATATAATGTTTTATCTTAAAGTCACGAAAATTTGAAAAAAAAAATTCTAATTTCCAAAGTTATAGCTGTCTGTGTTGACCCAGTTTCAAAAAAAAGTCCTTGCGGTGACAATCATAAGTCCTTGGAGATTCAACTAAAATCAATCGGATAAAAAAAAATGTGTTTTATAAATAGATAATCCTGGGCCTGAATAAAACTTTTTTTTCAAAAATTAACAAAATGGTGGCCTCTGCAAATTTTTTTCTAGATTTTGAGGAAATAATCAACAGTTAATTGGTCTTAACAAATCGAGTTTTTTGAAAAAAAAAATAAGAATCTTTGGTTTAGGCCTGAGTTTATTATGCATACTAAAAGCTGTAGAAATTTCATTAAAATCTACCGAGCGATTTTCGAGTTACAGTTGTCACCAGTTCAAAAAAAAACATAGTTTTGAGAAAAAAGCATTTAAAGTTTCACTCGAACGTGTTGGAGTGCCCAAGCTCTCGTTGTTATTTGTCGAATATTTCTAAAAGCATTTATCGGATAAACATCAAATTTTCAGAGTATATTTTTAAGATATTACACTTAACGAAAATGCAAAAAATATTGATTTTTTGAAAATCCTGACTACCACTAACCCCTTTAACCATTCATATTTATTTAAACAGTATTTTGTAAAATTATTTATTTAAAAATTCTGAAAACTAAACCGTTGGTATCTCATCTCTCTTGGCCCTCAAAAAAAAAAAACATTTTTTGGGTGCACCTTCCAAGGCGTCGATTTCTGAAAATTGAACTCGGATCGTTTTGAAAATTTTATGAGTAGATTTTTAATAAACTCTTCCATTTAATTAGGCATACAAATTCGATTTTTAGAATATTCAAACCCACTTAACCCTTAAGGGCGACCTCTTGCGGTCCACATATTCTTTCAACCAACCAATGAAAAGTAGTCTCACTCTATAGACTCAATGTTGTTAGTATGTATCTTTTTGTCTTGATATGAAAGGTTTTTCAGGTTACCTCCGTTTATCTTTTATTTTAATTTAATAGAAGCATTTATAATAAATTTTATTTGATTACTGCTAGTAATAATCGTAGTGTTTTCCATAATTTACTCTAAATATATGCTTCCTTTGATAAAAAATACTGCTGTAATGTTTGAACTGCGCTTTCTTGAATTTAATACCCAGCATTATATTTAAAATTCCATTTTTTTAATATTTAACCTGACATTTAAATATAAATTTTTCTAAGGTTATGAAGTGTTACATTTTAAATATTGTGAGTGAAGAGCTTAAAGTTCAGCAATAAACTTATATGAAGCTTTTATATTTTTTTATTTAATAAAATATTATTTATAATGGTGTTCCCAAATAAATACGAATTATTTGATATTTTGTACACAAAAAACACATGTATTGAATAAACAACACTGAAAACAACAAATAATTGCATTTTTATTTTATATTTTATAAACATTTATGCCACTTGGCAGCTTAAATTGCTGCTTTATTTATATTTTTTTTTTTTTTTTGAACACCATAGTGCAATTTTAAGAGTCTAACGCTTCGTTTGCGCTCAAATTTTTTCTTAAATTACACTTACAACAAAAACACACAACATTGTTTGTGCTACAATGCGTTACGTTTGTTTTAATTGAACCTGCACAATAACCTGTTTGCATATATATACATATATATATTTCTTTCGTTGCGGGAATGCGCTTACCAAAAATAAATACAAAAACAATAAATACAGAAGAATATTGAAAAACTTACGCAAAAACAATTTTTATATGAGAAAAAAAACGAAAGCATGACACACACAGAGTTTACACAAGCCCCAATATTTCCCCCTCAGCAATATGCACCGCATACTCAGCATATTTCAGCACGTGCACCGTTATGGCATCATGCTCCATTTTGTTGTTTTTGTAGTTTATAGTAAAAAGTTGTTTGAATTTTCTTGTTTCCATGTATTTGTTAGTGCATACGATTGCTTTAATAACGCAACACATGTAAACAAAAGTAACAAAAAATACAACAACAAAACAAAAAACAACAACAACAGACAGCATTCAGTGAAAAATAGCGTAAATCGGCAACAATAAATGATAGAAACATAAAAGAAATGATTGATATTTTCATTTTTAACGCATCACGCGGATAACAACAATCAATTGCAAATGCAACAACAACAACAATCACTTAAAAACCAATAACAACAAACCAACCAACAATAAAAATAAAATGCCAAACGACTCGCCGCACATGAAGTATCTTCCAGCCACACATCAATATTTTCATCACTGCAAGCAACAGCAACAACAACAGAAGCAACAACAATTGCTGTTACAACATCAACAACAAGCGGCGCTGCAGTCACAACGTTGTGTTATGCGCATACCAATGCAACAACATATGAACACTACGCAACAGCAACAACAACTCGCACTGCAACAACAGCAACAGCAACCGACCTACGCTACACCAAAGCCACCACAACAATATCAATACCACAACAACAATGTGAGCATGCATGCCAACCACGTTGGCAATCATGTAAATGCCAGCAGCAATATACCGTTATACAGTGGCAGCAGCGCTGGCGGTGCAGGCGTTGAGCTGAGCAAAAGCGGCGGTCCAACTGTTACATTCGATGAATTCACCGAATTCTACTGGCCACATGACAGCAAGCAACAACAACAACAGCAGCAACATCAAACACAACAAAAACAGCAACAACAACAACACCAACATGCAACACCACACAATAATTGCAATAATATTGATATTGGCGGTGTTGATGTCGGCATAAGTGCTGTGGCACTCAACGAAGCCAACATTGCCGCCGCCGCCGCCACCGCCAACGCGACCACCTCGAGCACCGGTCGCACCTTCATCACGCCCGCAGACATACCGCCACCACCGCCGCATCCGCCCAACGCAACGACACGTAAGCGTTATCTGGGCGCCAGCAAGAGTGTTGAGGAGCGCACAACGCGCGACGGTGTACGCTGTCAATGTGAACATCCGATTGAGTTTGTAGGACAACAACAGCAACAGCAACATGCAGCACAGCAGCCACAAGCGAGCTTGCAACAGCAACAGGCACATCAGTCATACGGTAGTCATCACAGTGTATACCTGCCAACCCAACAACTATCGCAACAGCAACAGCAACCACAGCCAACAACATATCGCCCACACACGCTTAACCAGTGTTCACATTCAAGTGATTACAATCACTTGCCACCGCCGCCACCTGCCACACTCATACGTGCCGACTCGCATCGCAGCCATCACAATCTGATGGCCGTCGCCAGCTCGTCATACTACAAAAATCGTTTCTTTGATGATGCGCCACTGCCACCGCCCTCACATCTCTCCACATCGTCACTCTCCTCGAAGACTACCTTCGAGACGCGGCAGCTGAAGGTAAGTATCGTGTTTGGGGAAAGCAGGAGCATACCAGTTGCATATAACGATTGCCGTTGAGTTGCCAATATATGCGACTCAGGTATTTCACTTTATACTCCTTGAATTTAGAGTCAGTTCGTGACGAATTCATTGAGTTACTTATATGGTTATAAATGATCTGTTTAGTGTTGGTGTGGTTTATGTTTACCCAAAGTCCATATGCCTCGTAAACAACTAAAACTTAAACAGAATTTTTTTTTGTCAAAATAATTACGACTTAATATTTTTTTTCCTCTGATAAATTGGAACACTAATTAGTTATAATCTTTCTCACTTTAAGATAAGAAATTATATTAATTGGAAAATATAAATAAATCAAGTTGAAGTTATGAAAATCGGGAGTCTCATATTCACTACCTTAAGGGAACCCCCATACTAAAATGTCGGTGATCTAAACCACGATTGTCCAATCTATGGATAATATCAAAACACTACAAAATGAGAATTATCAAAAGTTCCTAAAGTAGTTGAGTGTTGTGTTAAGCCTGGATGAATAGCTATATGTGCTCGATTCAATAATCTCTTAACCTTTGTGAATCGAAGACAGTATTATTAAATTAATAATTCAAAATAGCTGAGTCGTTTTTACAATACTTACTTCCCGTACAAAATGTCTTGTATAACCTTTCCAATTATACATATACCTTTCACTTTCTCACGCTCTCATCCTTATTCTCTCTCTCTCAAACCTGTCAAATACTAGTACAAGCTAAACCTTATAAAACTAAATTATATTGTACCTAAAGAAATAATAGATGAATGATATTAGATAATGGAATATCTCACAATCGACATCCTTCGTATTCAGGACCCGCTTACTACAATTTCGACGATCTAGACATTCATGAAGTCTTCTTTGAAACATTAACTGAGAATTAACTGAGAGTTGTTTGAACCTTGTAGGCTAATATAATAGCCGTCTTCGATTCACCATTTCTCTGCTCGCTATCTTTGGGTGATACTACGTTGCCAAGAAATTAATGTGTTAAAGCAATAGCGGAGTTAGAGAGTTGAGTTCGACATTCGAGAGTATGCGGATCGTCTCTTTGAACAGCTGCTATAGTATGTTCGATTCTAATAATCTGGACTTGGTCTCGTCACGGACCTGCCGCTTCTATCACATGGAGGACGAAACTCCTCTACACATACTATTGGAATGTGTAGCGTTTCACAGAAGCAGGGGAAAAATATATAGATATATCATACCAACAGAAGGGCGCATCGTCTCCCTTAATCCTAGTACCATCCTGGAATTTTTCAGGGTACTGGGACTAATAGAGTTGCTGTAGACTTGGAGAGGGAACAATACACCACTGGTCGAGGTGCTTTCCTCAACATCCTATCTATCTATCTATCTATCTATGTTTGACTTAACCTTTGTGAATCGAAGACAGCTATCATTAAATAAATAAGTCAAATTAGCTCCGATGCTCCTCTTATACTCACTTCCTGAATAAAATTTCTACAGAACCTTTTCTATTACTTCTATTTCCTTTCAAATTCTCACTCTCTGTAACTTGCTCTCACTCTTTCTCATTCTATCTCTCTCAAATCTGTCAAATACCAGCCCACTCTGTGCTAAGCCTTATAAATATACCGAAATGATATTAGACTTAATAAACATTAAAGTTAAATGATATTAAAGATTAAGAGTCGCATGTGACCCTTGAGTCAAAATAAAAACTCACAACAACCAACAACAAGTTGTGTTGCTTATTGGGTATACAACTACATCCACATTCATACAAAGCCATTAGCTATGTCTTCCTGACTAAGTGACTCATCAAATTGCCGTGTTTTTATGTGTGGTGCATGTGTCTAGTACGAGTATATTGCAAAACGATTGACCGAAATTGTTTTGCATATTTTATGCAAAATAGCGGAAAGGATGAATGAATGAATGCAAAAAAGGATATGTTGAATTGTTGCTGGTTATCGTTGGTGCTCAGTGCGGTCAGACAGTTAATGGCAGACCGGAAAGCTATTTATCCATATATGCAGGGATTTTTTTTGCTACATTCGTTTTCCTTTTTTGGGCAAAAATGATTTACTATGCAAGTGAATAACTTAAATCATCACAGGACGACGCATTTATTTTTTCGATTTATAGCCAGTTAAGTTAATAGGCTTATGCAGTTAAATTTACATACGCACGGACGCATACACACCTTTTGCGGGTAGTGGTGAGTAGTGATTTTTGGCTTTTCTGAATCGCATGATTTACATGACAAAGCGCAATGATTTATGTTTGTCTGCGCTCGCCGGAGATGTAAATAACATTTATCAACTTTTTTTTCTTATTTATTTAATAGAAGTTAGTTGAGAGGAAACGGATTTTTATTTGAAGCAAAGGCAAGCGAGTGTAATGAATTTTATGCGCATCAAAAAGAGCTGGATTGCATATGAAATAAGTGAAAAGTTATTGGAATTTTATGAGATTTTTTAATGGCATTTTATGAGTTAAATTGAAATATTTACTCAGGAAATTCTTAATAAAAGCGCAGAAACTTAAGTGTAGATAATTTTGAAATCAAACTGTTATTTTTCTTCCAAATAGCACTTTTTTATTATCATAAATTAAAGCTCTGGCTAAATAGCTCATTTGTTCTATGAGGTGTGTTCAAAAAATAACGGGAATTTTTTTGAATATATATTAATTTGTGGAAATTCTAACTTACTTCAGGGACATATACTTCAACATAATAAAAAAATAAAAAAAAAATGGAAAATAGGAATTTTCAAAATTCCCGTTATTTTTTGAACATACCTCGAATGTATGCTAGAGTGATCTAAATAAAACTTTAACTAAAGTGTAGAAAATTTTGAAATCGAACGGTTATTTCTCTTCCAAACAGCGCTTTTATATTAGCAAAAATTAAAGCTCTGGCTAAATAGCTCATTTGTTCTATGAGGTGTGTTAAAAAAATAACGGGAATTTTTTTGAATATTTATTCATTTGTGACTTACTTCAGGGAAATATACTTCAGCATAATAAAAAAAATTGGAAAATTGAAATTTTCAAAATTCCCGTTATTTTTTGAACACAACTCGTATGTATGCTAGAGTGATCCAAAGAAAATTTGAACTAAAGCGTAGAAAATTTTGAAATCGAACGGTTATTTCTCTTCCAAACAGCGCTTTTATATTAGCAAAAATTAAAGCTCTGGCTAAATAGCTCATTTGTTCTATGAGGTGTGTTCAAAAAATAACAGGAATTGTTTTGAGTATTTATTCATTTGTGAAAATTCTAACTTACTATGATGTCCCTGACATATACTTCAACATAATAAAAAAATAAAAAAATGGAAAATAGGAATTTTCAAAATTCCCGTTATTTTTTGAACATACCTCGAATGTATGCTAGAGTGATCTAAATAAAACTTTAACTAAAGTGTAGAAAATTTTGAAATCGAACGGTTATTTCTCTTCCAAACAGCGCTTTTATATTAGCAAAAATTAAAGCTCTGGCTAAATAGCACATTTGTTCTATGAGGTGTGTTCAAAAGATAACAGGAATTTTTTCGAATATATATTCATTTGTGAAAATTTTTACTTAATTCAGGGACAGCATAATAACAAATAAAAAAAATTGGAATTTTAAAAATTCCCGTTATTTTTTTGAACACAACTCTTATGTATGCTAGAGTGATGCAAGGCATTAACATCCCATTAAGAGAGTTATGCAATCGAATTTATATCATTTAATTAATTTTCTTAATAACTCACCTTGTATTTACTCCAAAAATTACAAATGCAAACATAACCTCAAAATTATTTTATTCAAAAAAACGCTCCGCCTTAATATACCTTCCATTTTAAAACTCCATTGCTAACATAAGTATACCGTTAAACCAAAACAATGCACCATCAAATAAGTATGTACTCGGATATATATACTTGCTGTGGCAACACGCTGCCAGCCGCCAAACAGCCACTCGTGGCTAATTAATTTCTAATGCGCACATGGGGCGTATGAGTAATGTGCCATGCGGCTGCTTGGAGGAACAAAGCACCGCTATCACTACTCATAAGAAGCATAACTGCATACATATAGACACTTAAGTACGCACCGGGTGGTGGTAATAAAAAGCCAAAACAAACAGTCATAATGATGCACAAAGACGACAGACTCAAAACAAAGGCACACATTAAGCGCTCATAATGCGCTGCAAAGCAAATATAAGCAAAGTGTGACAGCAGAAAGTTAAGAAAGCCTAGCTAGCAAGCAATATGTAAGGCAGACAAAGTGGAGGAAAGGACTTTATGAAACAAAAACAATTGTCTACTAATATATATGTATGTATTGTATATGTAGTGTTGCCTTCAACAGCACAATTGTTGCTTCTTATTGGCGATCACAACAAGGCGATTAAGGCGACGCGTTTTATCTGACCCATGGCGCCATTTGCTGTAATGACACTTGGGTCGTGTGCGTGGCACGCCATTTGGCATGTGTCGCATATGCGAAGTGACAGAATTGCTGAGTCAACAAATAACAAAACACGCCTGAATATATATATTTATACATATATATAATATATAATATATAAGTATATTTACCAAAAATGACAAATATATATAGCTCATTTGCTACACTTTAGCTCAATAACACATATGTGCCATAAATGTCCTTGAAATTATCTGTAATTCTAGTCGAAATAATAATTCATTTATGCTTACAAAAACAACTCTCTTCTTCTTCGTCTTTATGAACCCTTTGGCTTCATATAAGATTCGCTATAAAAAATTACCCTCATTTGTCGCTCAATACTGCGCCTATTTGTATTTGTATTTGTAGTACAGTAAATAAATAATTGCGATTTTCATTTGCTCAATATCTACAAGCGTTGAGTAACAGCTGCTTGCACTGGAAATATGAAGACTAATAGACTACTACATGAAAAATAATATATCAATGTTTAGGACTAATTGCGCTGGGGGTGTGTAGAGCCTACACAAGCCATTATTACGAAGGCGAGTGGAAATTTTCAACAATCCTGACTGTTGTAATGAGCAATATACCAGTGATGTAGGCATCAGGGAGGTCAGTGTTTGCGGGTGTGTAGCATAAATGATTGGAAAAAGTTTATATTATATAAATCGCTCAATATTCCAATGATGAAGTGCCCAGACTCAAACATTTTTCTTAAATATGACTAAATATTAATTTATTAAGCTCGTAGTGTTAGAGGTTCACACCAAAACAAACCAGTATAGGGTACCTTCGGAAAACAACCAAGAATTTAATTTTTCAACTGGAATTCTTCCCCAGTACTCTCGGCTCTGAGTAAACGATTCAAAATACTATCAAACTTTCGGAGGTGGAGGATTAGACCTTCCTCGGCTATACTTAAAAGAAATTTTCTTTAAGAACACATATTATTAGTAATTCTGAATAACAAAGTCTTCATCCCTCCTCTTCGTGAAGGGTATACAAAATCATCTTGAAATTCTGTACAGGCTTCCGTTAATATATATACATAGATATGTAAGTCTCCGACTGTGGGTATGTTTATATTAATTGCTATATTAATAAAGTAAAATATAACAAATTGGTAGGCTGAGTCAAGGGAATTACTTAAAATGACAAAACTTAACGAAAGTGAGGCTGTGAGCGAGCATAAACATGTTGTAGTTTAATATTTAAAATTTGAGTGTATGTGCATTAAGATGGGTCGATAGGACAAAGTTTTCTAAATTTTAAGAGGGACTTTTAATATAAATTATGATGAGATAAGAGCTGGTTGGTCCACTAACGGATAATTTTTGTATTTTTATTAATTTTAATATATTTCGAATCTGTCTTGCAGATAATTACATAATATTTTGTTATCATGTTTTCTATAAGCTTTATATTTCAGAATTCAAAAATCTTTTTTTCTATTAAGACTTTATTACATATTTGCAGGAGTGTTATAAAACATGCAATAAAAAGTGTTATTTGTGGGAAAAATTGTGAAAAATTTTAATTGAGACATTGAAACTTATACATTTTTAATATTTCGAAAAAAAAGTTTATTTTAAAAATTTCGAACATAATATCGAATTTTCGAAAATCGAAAAAAATGGTTTTTAAAAACTAAATTAATTCAATAACTTTTTCTTTTTAATTTTTAATATTTCGAAAAAAATATATATTTTAAAATTTTTTTTAAAAGATGCTGAGTATGAAAGATGTGGCAGAGTCTTTCGCGAATGAGTAATTATTTTACGTGTGCGCCAGAGAGATATATATATAAGACCTTGCCTAGCATGAAGCTGTGTATTTAAAAAAAAAATTATAATTTCCAAAGTTATAGCTGTCTGTGTTGACCCAGTTTCAAAAAAAAGCTCCTTGCGGTGATAGAAAAAACTTGTTTTATAAATAGATAACCAAACTTTTTCTTTAAAAAATTAACAAAATGATTTTTTCTAGATTTTCGGGAAAAAATCAACAGTTATTTTTTTTTCTTAAAAAATCAAAATAGTTGGAAAAAAATCTTTGGTTCAGGTCTGAGTTATTATGCATTCTAAAAGCTATAGAAATTTCATTAAAATCTACCGAACGGTTTTCGAGTTACAGTTGTGACCAGTTCAAAAAACATAGTTTTGAGAAAAAAACATTTAAAGTTTCACCCGAGCGCTCGTTATTTGTCGAATAATTCTAAAAGCAATTATCGGATAAACTTCAAATTTTCAGAGTATATTTTTAAGATATTACACTTAACGCAAATGCAAAAAAAATATGATTTTTTGAAAATCCCGACTACGCCTAACCCCTTAAGCGAAGGATTTGACCGAAACCAAGTTCTTCGGTATTTAAATTGAAAAGTATATACTATTTTGCTGGATTTATAAGTCTGAAGTCCGTCTGCCAAGACTCATAACTAGTGCATAATTATCTTGAATGAAATATTTTAATAAAAATTTGAATTGAATTAAAAAAATAGTATTGCCACGACGATAAAAGCAACAACAGTTTTAGTATTTACTCTAATATGTACTCTCTAAGTTATATTCTTGAATCTGTATTACAAATCTCTACTCAACTATAACAACTACAATTATTAATCTGTATACATATGTTGTAACTGTTCTGCATATTCTATATATTTTTCCACCGCGATAGCAATTCCCTCGCTTACATACTTTCATCTACATATGTCAGGCATACCTGTCTATTTGCATATGAATGCATGATGATTTAGTGCCTCAGCGCATGTAAATGTATGTAGACACCCGCCATCTACTACTTGCCAACCACGGGTGATATATACACTTGTAACGACAACTGTGCGAACAAACCGCTTTTAGTTATGCAAACTTATGCGGTATTTTATTTTTTAGCAGAAGAGAGGCAGAAAAAATCATGTCTCCAACTATAGAAGTGCCCATGTGACTGGATACTACTGAGTATTTGCCGCAGAACTCGTGTTTTCCTGCCTTTTGTGGCGACTCCACAAAGCGCACAAGCACAGTTGGCGCACTTGGCACGCAGCAGCTGTGGCTATTACTTGCTGTGTGTGGTCCTTTTTTTTACAAAAACTCACATGTGTGTGTTGTTGGAATTTGCATTCGCAAATATGTCGCCCTTTACACTATCTTACTTGATTTTGTTTGCTTTGTTTTGTTAGTGTCACAGTGCGTTTGAAAAGTGTCCACCACCGCCTTGCTAATACCCAGCGGTATACTATATAGTATACTATATCTCAAATCTTTTTATACACTTTCTTCATCTCTCTATTGCTCTTTGCTTCTTCATTCCGGCGACGCACACAATTTTCCCCAACGCTTATTCAATTTTCGTTTCGCCATAAAAAGGTGTCAGCACAATCCCATTCAGCTTTATACTTTTGCCATATACACAAACGAGTATGTGAGTGTGTGTGTGTGTGCATTTTATGCTCAGATTTGTACATCTTGTCAAAGTTTTATATGGAACAAATGCTATTTTGGGGTTTAACTGTTTGCGTGCAAATACATATGTGTTGTTGTTTTTATGGATTTACCCACGTGATATAGTTTCTTTAGTTTGAAGTTTATGATATTTTGCTTGCTCTTCCATTTGGCAGCGAGCAAACTGATTTTGCACTTGTGATCCTTAAACAGGTAAACAAGATTAGATGGCTCACATGCAAATACTTGTTGACATATCTTCACACAAATATGTGTATGGAGACACTGAATTGGTGTCTCTTTTGTTGTAAGCAATGACTTTTAGCTGCAAAATTTAATGGCAAAAAATTCAGCAATATTTTGTTCGTTGCCAACAAAAAGGTCTCTAGTCTCTATGGAGTTAACAAGTAGATTTGTTACATCACAATTTGATCAGAATCCAATGTCTAATGCTGATACAACAACAACAAAATTATAATTTTCTTCACTTTGATCTCTACTTACGAGGTGTGTTCAAAAAATAACGGGAATTTTCATATTTTTTTTTTCGAACAAAAATATTTATTCATTCGTCTATATTATTGTTGCTACCATCAAATTTGTCTCCTCTCGATACTATGCATTTAAACCAGAGTCTGTTTCAATCCACGAAATACTTTTGAAACTCGAATTATGAGATTGCATTTGAGTCTTTCAGTGATTTCTCTGAACGCCTCTTTACGGTTCTCTATATTTTTGGAAATTCGAAAAAAGTCAAACGAAACCATGTCTGGCGAATATGGAGGCTGGGACAGCCAGAGTTTCTTCCAATCGTCGAAAGATTTCTGAAACTCGAATTTTGAGATTGCATTTGAGTCTTTCAGCGATTTCTCGTATGAGTATGCTTTTAAAAATACGGCTCTTTAAGATTCTCTTCATTTTCGAATATTCGAAAAAAATCAAACAAGGTTATGTCTGGCGAATAAGGAGGCTGGGGCAGCGTTACAGTATTGTTTTTGGCCAAGAATTCACGACCAAGCAACGATGTTAACAACTGGACAAATTTAAATTTTAAAATTCCCGTTATTTTTCGAAGATACTTCGCATACCCAAAGCGATCTGAAACCAATATCATATGCCAGGTTAGGTTAGGACAAATTTAAATATTAAAATTCCCGTTATTTTTCGAAGACACCTCGTATACCCAAAACGATCTGAAACCAATATCATATGCAAGGTTAGGTTAGGTTAGATTAGGTTGTAAGACTGTTTCCCAAAGGGAAAACAAGTAGACTTTAAAATATAGTCCTTTGTGAAGCCTGGATCACCCCTAGTTTATCAATTAGGAGTTGACAAAGCGCCCTAAACCTACTACAAATCTGCAGAGATTCTTAACCTCTATATTCGCTTATTTCTAGAGCCTGTTCTAAAAAGTGAGATCCAAGAAATCTCTTTCTTGATCTCGCAAAGGCGGGGCATTCCAGAGCAAAATGATGAGACGATTCCACCTCATCTTCCTACATGCAGCTACTGCAGCTAGCATCCGGTAAGATTTTTAACCTTACAGCGTGGATCCCAATGGGGCAATGGGCCAGTAAGAACCCCTACGACTAAGGAGTGGTAGCGTTTACCTCTAGTACAACAACAAAAAATAATCATAATTTTATTTGCTTTGCTCTACACTTACTTAGAGCCGATAGAAAATCTTGCAATAACCTCGATTTAGGAATTATAAAAACTCGTACTGAAGGAGAAAATAATCTAGAATACCCTACTGAAGATTTTCTTAAAACTAACCTAACTTAATCTACACCAAAATCCACGTTAATCGCTTAATTTTCACGCTAATTCATACCTAATAATAACGTTTAATAGCAAATCCATTTCACAATATTAAACAACATTCCAGCGCTAATAATCTGCAAACAACTCAGAAAACAATCGCTTTAATGGCTGTGTGGAAACTTTTATCAATTTACAAGAATCACAAAGCCAACGGAGCATGTAAAGGTGCGGTTTGGTGATTATACACCCACCCGCTATATTACGAAAGTTTACTCACCATTAGTATCATATTTTTATATAGTATATAGTAGAAGATTTCTTTGTTTTTGTTGCATTATGCCAACAACGTACATATTATGCGTACGTGAGTGGCATAACAGCGACAAGCGTTGGAGATAGTTGGTAGTCACAGCACCACAAAAAAAAAGAAAGATAGACACGTCTTCCACAATGGAGTAAGAAAAGTACGAGTATTTACTGAGGTAATAACAAATTCTGAGCAGACACTGGTTTAATGCCAACAAATTACTTATGTAAGAAATGAAAATAAAAGTTATTTACGCTAAGCAAGTAGCCGGGGGTGGGGTTGTGTGGTGTGGAGGCGGTTTGAGTGGTTTAACGGCTAAAAAAATGCGCGCCATACAAAATTATAAGTTTTGTCGGAATCCGATTTGGTGATTATGCGCATTTTTGAACTAGCAAACAGACTGAATATGGAAATATCTATGTATGTCTCAATGTATATATGTGTATAACTATATATAACTATATATATTACCAATCTCTTTCATCGCTCTTTCAACAACTTTGGTATGATTTTGTGTACTCATATTTCTTTTTTAAATTCCTCAAAAGCAAACAACACTTTATATCTGTACGTGACCTTCATTTGCTGCGAAAGTAATTCAAAGCAAGCTCTAAACAATTACTGCCATTGATAAGCAACCAGTTTTACGCTTGCGACCGTAACTTGTGACATATTTGCTCATTTCTTACATTATTTTTTTAACAATAGCTATTTGTAAGCTATTCAGCGCACATTCAACGCATGGCGTGTATTGAATTTAAATTGTTCCAATAGCAGTTAAACACAATTATACAATATTATGACACTTTAGCCGTAATTCAGCGCAATTCAGCAGCTGTTCGAAGTTTTTAAAATGCTTTTTTGTACTTAATTAAGAAATTCAAGTGATGACAGCTGAAAAATTAACAGAAAAAAGTTAAAAATAGCTAGTAAACATTGTTGTGTACTTTTCAATAAAATTTTTTCATATTTAACACAATTCAGCAAGAGTCAAATGAGCTGAATATACATTTAAAATCTTTCAAACAGCTTTTCATAGCTTTGGAAGTTAAATTCAGTATAGCTTGGTGAGTTTATATTAATTCAGCAAATGAAATAAGTTTTATTCTTATTCAGCAGAGATAAATACTCATTTTAAGGCAGTAGTCTGCTTTACAGGCTTCAAAAAATCGATTTTCTTGTTTTGTTTTAAATCTTTTCAAAAACTATTCAAGAATATGTCTTTAAATTTCCAGAGGCCAATTCGACATATTTTCGAAGTTAGAGCAGTTTTAGTAGCCGAGCGTCGAGCAGGTGCGAAGGCTCAGGCAGACCTTTAAAACGCATTTTCTCGACTGTTCATTTTCACAAGTGTTAGAAAACGGTGCCGGCAATAGCAAAAAGAATATATGTCCGATCGAAAAAAACCAAAGTGATCTAGCTTCAGTATTAAATTATCTTCTATTTGAACTAAAAAAGTTGGACAAAAGTATTATTTAAACTACTTGTTTTGCAACTTAAAGTCAATTTTGGAATTTTATAACTTCTTCGGTATTTTTTTAGTTTATAAAGACAAGAAACTTATAAACATTAAAAAAAAATTTGGTTCGGCTGTTTCAGATGCATCGCACGACCTCATCACCGGCACCGATTTACAAGTGCAGACTCCAGGCGCTCCAGAAAAATACTTACAACTTTGAAAAATTTTCAATATTTTTTAATAATAAATATCGTTTTTTAAGCCTTAAATATAGTACACTATCGTCTTAAAATTCCGTTTACCGTAATCATTTCCTTCCCTTTCAAAAAAATTGCTAAAAAAAACGTGTTTTTTTCGTCTTCTAAAGCAGACTGCTGCATTAAGGACTTAAAGCTTAATCTGTAGCTAGAATTTTGAAAGCAACTCAGTTTGTGAACAGTTTGTAGTGTTTTGATTCATACAAACTCCATAATTTTACACAAATGATGGAGAATTTATATTCAGCGCGCATTTATTCGAAATCGGAATACAAAAACTTCAATTCAGCGGCGTCAATTTTGATTTGCGTTGCACGTTTGAGTAATTTAAAGCAACGCATACCGGTTTTAATGCAAATAAATAATGAAACGGATATTCAGCGCAAATTCAGCAAGCATTTTATTGACACCGACTGTAGAGTCAAGCAATAATGTGTATACTTAACGCGCATTTACTTGCATTCAGCGCCGCTTTGACAGTGAATTTCTCAAACAGAAGAGAGAAGTGTGAATTTACAATTAAATGCACTTAAAACTTGCTACTTACAACAACACAGCAAAAGAAGTACTTGTCAATCTATGAGTACTTGTGAGTATATGCATGAATTTACATGCAGTGTGACCAACAAGTTTGTCGCGCACTTGTGAGTTCGTTGCCAATTACATAAACTTGCTTGCGGTCTTGTGGTCAGTGTTTGCCGCAAGTGTTGCAATGTACAATTGTACTTATATATGCCACTTGAGTAGCGCTGGCAGCGCTTGCATGCAAGTAACCGGATAATGACTCGGATCACACACATTCCGCTATACAGAGAGTGCACTTCAATTTATTGCTGTTTATACGCTCATTTATTTACAACATTTGCCACTCACTTTCCCCAAAACTTATAAATATATGAGCACATGTGTGTCTTGTGTGTTTGACTGCCTTTCACATGAATATCGGTATCTTGCATTCGCCACTCGCATGTCAAGCAGTCACTCAACTCAATGCATTGGTCGGTCGGTTGGTTGCGCATGCGCATACAATTCATTGACCGTCGTCAGCACCATGCAGCAAAGCTACACACGTACTTATATATATACATACATGTAAGCTATGCAAAGCAGCCAGTTGAGCTTTATGCTATCAAAACAGCTTCAATGCACTGACATACATAATTTCAGTAATATTGTAGCTGGTGAAGTCGCCTCACGTACGTGCAACGAATGTCAATGGCTGTTTCTTTGATCGTCTGAGTCTACATTTTCGTTAAATTCATTTGTCACATTTCCGTTGTACTCTAGAGGCATTGCGCTTCCGTAATGCAAACCAAACGGCGTAAAGTAATAAATGTGTTTATTTGTATTACTGTTATTACTTGAGTAGCGCTTTAATAGGTCGATTGGTTATTTTTATAGCATTTACTGGAAGATAAGCTGAATTTATTCAGCTTTTGTTCGTTTGCAATGTGCTGTAATCTCATATGTACTGAGTCATTATCATTATTATTGTTTTCATAAAGTTATCGGTTTCTCTGCTATTTGAACTTTAAGTCACTCATGAGATAACTTAAGGAGAGCAGCTTACAATACTATTTTGATTGTTAACAGTATCGGATTTAAAAAGAATATATAATAAGTAGTAGTTCGAAAAAAATTTATGGATTCTTTTTTACAAAATATAGTTCTTTCGAAGAAGAATGCTGAGTATCAAAGTTTTATATTAATTTGTTAGTGAAGTACAAGACTGTAAGATCACAAAAAAGGTACAGAACGTACTGGAAGAGATAAAGCAGTATAGTAGGGGTCTTCACGAATTTCTTACCCTTAAGATCCAACCTTAAAAACTTGGTATAGTAGAATCAACAGACTGTAGAAGCTGTCTCAATCACATTATTCTTGTTTTTACCGACGTAGACGCTGCTTATCCGAGGCTGTTGCTTCCTGTTATTGGTTATCCGTTTTTATATGGTGGGTACCAAACCCTAAGCACAACCGCATAAGCGGGATTCGCCTTCTCACTTTAGTTCGCCTCCAAACGGATGTCCGTCGGCTACCCAGTGGATACTTGGTACAAGGCCGGAAGTCTCGAGCTGCTTGAACCACATGCAAAAGAATCGTTCTTGGCCACTCCCAAGTGAATAACAGTCACAAACTTTCCTCACTTACGTGAACTTCTACATATGTCTCCATCTTCCTCTGCTTCCACCAGCGGGTACTTCATCGAACACTTTCAAAGCTGGAGTGTTTTCGTCCATTCAAACAACATGACCTAGCCACCGCCGCCTCTGTCTTTTTATTTCCTGAACTTTATCAATACCTCACACAACACATCGTTCCATCGTTTGCGGTATTTGCTGTCGCCATTAAACCTTTCTCTCGAAAACCCATAAGACCTTCTCATCGTAAAATCTACGCTTCTCCACCATAAAGCTGGACGAGAATGATGTGGGATTAGTAGAATTTTATCTTTGTTCGTCGAGAAAGGAATTTACTTTCCAGTTGGCTACTCAGTCCAAAGTAAACCTGTTGGCAAGAGTTGGAAATTGGAAATTTTCAGACTTGAGCCGGTTGAAAATGGATATCTACTTTGGCTCCCCCCCTCAATTGGTGTACTTACATCTAATATTACATATTGAAAAAGAGAAATAAAAATATATTTAAAAAAATTTAATGAACCGAACCGAATTCCGTCCAAAAAATAATTATAAACACCCACTAATCCAAAACTTTCATTGCCTTTTCCAGAATCTGGGCTATTCTCCAATGAAAATACGCAAATTGCGTATCATACTCGGTACCATCGCAGCGCTCGTCGTGATCGCTCTACTCGCTGTGGGGTTGACGTTCATCATCAAAGCTGGGGATGATGATGATCTGACGCCACCGGAAACAGACAACGGCCTACACTTGGATGAGGTCATAACGGGGGCATTATCGGCGCATCGCTTCAATGGTACATGGACACCACAATCGCGTATACTCTATCGGGAAAACAATGTAAGCTATTTAATTTATATAATTGCGTTAGACGTGTGTTGTATGCAAAAATGCTACTAAAGAATCCACTTAAATTGCAGTCGATTGTCGAGTATGATGTGAAGACGAAAAAGAAGCGAGTGCTGTTGTATGATGAGCTGGTGAGTCTCCTTGAAATTTAATATTTTTTTTTTTTATGTTTCACAATATTCAATAAAATTTCTGTAGCGTCAGTACTCGCTATTCGAGATGTCCGCCGATCGTGAGCTATTGCTGTTGGCCAAAAATTTGTCCAAAGTAAGTTTCAGTCTTTACCTGTATCCAGCACAACCCTTCATTACGTTCCTTTGCAGTACTTCCGTCACAGCTTCTTTGCGCAGTACGACATTTACAATATCACATCCGGTCAGATACAACCGCTACTGATCAATGGCGTACAGCAGTTGCTGCTCTTTGCGCAGTGGGCGCCCGTCGGCAATGCGCTGATCGTGAATTTCGATCGTAATCTTTATTATAAACCAAGCGCCTATGCGGAAGCGATACAGCTGACCAGCGATGAGAATGTTGCCATATTGAATGGCATACCGGATTGGGTGTATGAAGAGGAGGTATTCAGCACGAACATCGCTACCTGGTTCAATCCGACCGGCACACAACTCGCTTTCATCAAATTCGACGACTCACCAACACACGCCATGAGTTTGGCCATTTACGGCGAGGCGAACGAACCACGCTTCCAATATCCACTCACGAAATTCATACCCTATCCCAAAGCGGGCTCCTCGAATCCGCGTGTCAGTCTCTATACTGCCGATTTGGCGAGCGCGGCAAAAGGTTTAGATTTTCTCACGCAGATTCCGGTGCCCAGCTCGCTCAACACCGAGACCGATTATATCATAACGGCGGTCGAGTGGTTGGATAATGAGCGTGTACTCTCCGTATGGATGAATCGTATACAGAATTTGGCATATCTGCAGGTGTTCGACGGTGTGCGTCGCTTAGAGGTTCGTCACAACCGAAGTTTGTAACATATATAAGAGCTCACTAGTAAGCGCCTAATCTTTACAGATCTATAATATCGAATCCAAGACTGGTTGGGTGAATTTGTTTACACCACCCTTCAAGAACCGTGATGGTTCACGCATAGCACTTGTACTGCCACAGCAACAAGACGATCACACAAATTATCGTCAGATCTGTACACTATCGACGAAGAGTTCGGGTGGCGCTGTAGAAGTACTTACTAAAGGTAAATTCGTTGTGGAGAGCATACTTCATTGGGATGCGGCTAGCGATGTCATATTCTATATGGCTAACACAGAACAACAATCCCAAGTGGCGCATGTTTATGCGATCAAAGCGGAGGCAGGCCGCACACCACAGTGCCTCACATGTGGGCTGCATGTATCGGGCGGTGAGTAGTCTTTAAGATGCATGTAAGAACACCCACGTCTTAACGACTTCTTGTATCTTTCATTCGACAGACGTGCAGCAAACATACTATGAGGTCTCTTTCAGTCATGATCACCAAATCGCGATCACTTCGGATGGTCCCGGCATACCGATGACTGTTTTATATGAATGGAACTGGGAAAATGGTATGTACACTACATTTAATATTTTACTTAGCAACAGATGTGATCTAATTCTATTCATCACGCAGATCAAGTGGTGCTTAAGCGTGTCATCGATTGGGAATTGAATACCGAACTACGTGCGAAACTGAAATTGAAAGCTATGCCCACCTATGAAATACATACCTTCCCGATTGCGGGTAACTTTACTGCCAAAGTGTTGCTACAATTGCCACCCAATCTCGATCGTAGTGGCAACACGAAATATCCACTACTAGTGGACGTCTATGGTGGACCCGACTCTACCTCGGTAGGAATACAAATCTTTCACATTTTTTTATAATTTTTGTTATTTTTGTTTCTTTTTTGTTGTAATTGTCAGGTGCTCGATCGTTGGATGATCGATTGGGGCACCTATCTCTCATCAAACCAGTCTGTGATTTATGCCAAGATTGATGGACGCGGTTCCGGCTCACGTGGTGATAAACTATTGCATTCGGTGTATCTGAAGTTAGGCACGGTGGAGATAACCGATCAAGTTGATGTAACCAGGTGGGCAGAAAGCTGTTTGAGATTTGAGTAGATTAAGGAAACTCATTATTTCTTTTAATATTTCGTGTTCTAGACAACTACAGCAGAAATTTTCATTTATCGACGCCAATCACACCGGCATCTGGGGTTGGAGTTATGGTGGCTATGCGGCCGCTATGGCTTTGGCCAATGACGAGAGTCAAGTGTTCCGTTGTGCCGCTTCTGTGGCACCAGTCACCGATTGGGCGTATTATGGTGAGTTTTATTTTGAGACTATGGTGTATTTTGGTAGTTTTCTATTTTTATAATTATTAATTTTGTATTCTCTTCACTTTATATCGTTGTAGACTCCATTTACACTGAACGCTATATGAGTCTGCCAAAACTGAACGAAGCTGGCTACGCGAATTCTCAACTCACCACACGCGCAAATCGTTTGCGCGGCAAGAAATTCATGCTGATCCATGGCACTCTCGACGACAACGTACATTACCAACAGGCCATGGTTTTGGCGAAGAATTTGGAGCGATTGGACATACTATTCAAGCAAATTGTAAGTAACGGACGATTTTTGAAATCTATACTACTATTATAAAGTGGAAAGATTAGTATTTATGTTTGTAATGAATAAGCTCAAAAACTACTGTGCCGATTTCAAAACTTCTTTCACCATTGGAAAGCTACATTCACCCTACATAAGCTATAGTTATTGGTTCGCTAGTCTATACTACTATTATAAAGAGGAAAGATCGGACATAATCCGAGTGAAAGACATCGGACACCAAAGACCACACTCGAAATTGTAAACAAAAATATCACGTGATAAGGGTGGGGTCATTGACCACACTCAAAAATGTAAACAAAAATATCACCTGCCCTTGATGTGACATCACGTGATCTGGGCGGGGTCAATGACTTGTAAACATAAATATCATGTGAACTCGAATTGACATCACGTGATCAGGGTGGAGTCATTGACCTCACTCCAAAGTGTAAACAAAAATATCACGTGATCTTGGAAGGACATAACGTGATCTGGGCGGGGTCATTGACCTGTAAACAAAAATATCACGCAATCTTATATCTACATCACGTGATCTGGGAGGGGTCATTGACCTCTGGGGGTAACCCTATAAGATGTTACCGGAACCGGGAATGATACATCCGGAAACGGATATGGATAACGATATTGCCGGAACCGAAAATGGGGTGGCTGAATATTGGTTACTGAAACTGGAAGTAGGGTATCCGGAAACGGAATGAGCCAACTGAAACAAGATAACCAATGGAACCAGATATGGGAATGAAGCAACCGGAAATATTTTACCGTAAACGGATGCTCGATATAGAGCAAAATTGGACAGGAAACGTCCCTTCTCCAGAAAGGGCTTAGTGAAGGAAGCAGCGTCAGCTTCAGGGATTAACATAAATTCCATAGAAGACTGTGGAAGAAGCGGTAGGCTAGTATTTTACAAAATATTTTTTAAGATAGAGAATCAGAAGCCTCAGATGATCTTCTCGATTTTACGCAGGTTTTTAATAAACCGCACTCTTCCACCGAATCGAGAGATATCTAAAAATTATTTGGAAAATATTTTTATCTTAATTAAGCGTTGAGAATTGCAGGGTTTTAAAGCTACAAAAGTCAAGTTTTGAAATTACACATTTTGGAAAATTTTCACCCGTTGAAGAAAGCTTGCAAAAAATTATTTGATTTCATTTTTTTTTCGAAATTTGTTTAAAAAAAATATTAAAATGCTTTAAAGTTTTTATAAAAGTTTTACTAAAACATCCTTTCCTCCCCTCCACCACTTCCAGAGCTACACCGACGAAGATCACAGCTTGGCCTCGGTGCGACCGCATTTATATCATACGCTGGATCGTTTCTTCGGCGATTGCTTCGCCAATAAGCGCATGATGTCGCGTTGGAATGGCAAATGATTGTATCGTCATAACAGTAACAACAACAACAACACCAAACGGACGAACAAACAAGGTATATAGCGAAGGCAAAAGGAACGAAAAGAAAAGAAAGCAGAAAGATAATAAACAGAGCACAAAATAACGGCTCAACTGAAGACAATATTGGTGTGAATAAGAATTAAAAACAATAAATTTTAAGAAAAAAGATCGCAAACAACAGAGTAAAAGAATAAGGTGTGCAGCACCTTCAAGTGAAAGCACGCCAACAAGTGAAGAAATATGCACAACTAAAAGAAAAAATTAAAAATGTAGCATATGCGCAGGCGAACGAATTTTTGTACTTAATAGACAGCTGTAAGTGTAAGCCAAATTTTTTTTTCACAATTTTTTGAAGCATACATACAGACATGCATGCATACATACATAGAAGCGAGCGCGCGAAGTTAGCATTTAACTAATATACCTATATATATATTAGTAACACAATTAACGCAGTTAGAAAAAAACTAATTAACTTAATTTAGAGCGCATTAACGTAACATAACTATTTCCATACAGTAACGCTACGTGCACGCACACACATACATGCATATATATATGTATATGTATATGTAGCGATGAAGTTTAAAGTAGACAAATTTTATCATTATTAGCTTTAAAATAAGAAAAATTTCAAATTAAAATTAAGTAAAAGGAGAGCAAAAACAAAATAAAATATTAAAAAATTAAAAAAAAAAACAGACAAAGAAACTTAGTTCCACACATACATACATACAAACATGTCAGAGTTATACTAGCAAACAAGTAAAATACGTACGAAATGTTAAAGCGACATTTTAACGGTAAACACAGATAGAGTAGAGGCGGGCAAAATGAAAGTTTATTGAGCGAAGAAAGCGCATTTTTTTTTTTTTTGGAAAACACGAAATTCCAAAATATAATTCATATTATTGTACACATGCTTAGTAGTGTATTAATAAGCACACACACACACACATACACACATATATACATGCGTTCATGCATGCAAGTGTATTTTTGAGTGAAAAACATTAGAAGAGCAAAGCTAGCAGTTGTTGTTGGTAGACAACTTTTTCAAAAAATTTTATGAAAAATTATAAAAACAATTTTTTTGTGTATATAATCTTGTCTCCTCTGTAAAATAGTAAAAATTTTGAATTTTTTCTAAATTTTTTTTATTATAGTTTTCATTTTTCTATTTTTTATATTAAATAAAGTTTTTTTTTCATAAAAAAAAATGATTATTTTTGTTAAAATTATATTTTTTTGTTAATATTTTAATTTTTTATAAAAAAATTAATTTTCGTATTAATTTTTTTTTAATTTATTTTTTATTTAAATTTTATTTTTTTTATTACAATTTTTTTATTAAAAATCATTTTTTTTATAAAATAATTCTTTTATTAAAAATAATTTTTTTTATAAAATAATTCTTTTATTAAAAATATTTTTTTCTATAAAATAATTTTTTTATTAAAAATAATTTTTTTTATAATTTAATTAATTTTTTTTTATAAAATTACTTTTTTTAATAAATAATTTTTTTATTAAAAATATTTTTTTCTATAAAATAATTTTTTTATTAAAAATAATTTTTTTTATAAAATAATTTTTTTTATTAAAAATAATTTTTTTTATTAAAAATAATTTTTTTTATTAAAAATAATTTTTTTTATAAAATATTTTTTTATAAAATAATTTTTTATTAAAATTCTCATTTTTTATAAAAAATTTAATTTTTTTTTCAATTTTCGGCAGCACACGTATATAAAAAGCACACACCTTAAACTTTTTCCTTTGTGAAAAAATTACAAAATTTTTAATTTTCTTTTAGAAGTTTTAGTAATTTAAAAAAAAATATTTAAGTGGGGGTTCGTATTTAATATAACAATTTTTTTGTATTATATGTTTATATATTAATATTTTTTAATTTACTTTTTCTTTATTATTAGCCGTTTTTTTTTCAAATATATAGTAGCTTAGAAAACAATTTACTAACAATATATAATTTAAAAAATATTAAATTTAGTTAAAAAAATTATATTAGATATTTTTTATTTTTAATAATTTTTTAAACAATTTTTTAATAAATATTTTTTCAAAGCTTAAATTTTTTACAAAAAAAAAATATTTTTTTCAGGTTTTTATTTTTTTGTCAAGCAAAATTCATACACAAAAAACATGCAAATATCTACGTGTACATTGTTCTAGACTTGCTTAAAGCAAAAAAATTAATTTTTAATCAAAAAAGAATATTTTAAGCAATACCACTTTTGGCAGCTTAATATATTTTTTTGAAAAAAAAAAATATTTTTTATATGCACATTTTTTCAAATATTTTTGTATATAATATTTTTTAAATATTTTTTTTTTTTATTAATAATTTTTTCTTTAGATTTTCATAATTTATTTTTTTTAATATTGTTAATGCCATGCAATTTAATAAATTATTAATAAAAATATTTAATAATAAATTATTAATAATTAATAATAATAACAAATTATTAATAATAAATTATGAAATATTTTTATTAATAATTTATTAAATTAAAAAGTCATTTACAAACTACTAATTCCAAATAAGTATAAATTGCAAAATATGAAAGTAAACTGAGCACCGTTACTTCGTTACTTAGTATTACTGGCATAGCTATTACAATAAAGCAAATATTCTAAAATAAAAAAAAACAACTTAATTTGTTAGAGAGCAAACAACCAAACAAAATCACAAAATAAATGAAAACACACAGATCATTTCCGAAGCTCAGCCAAAGCGGCAGCACAAAGCGGAGTAAAAAAGTGAAAAAAAAATCAAATTATTTTTGTATTTTGTAGTTGGCTTGCAAAATCAAAGCAAAATATAATAAAAAATCTAATTTGTGCCAAAAGCATTTTTTTTTATAAAAATATTACAAAAGCAAAAATTATGTATAACAAAAAAATATATACACAAAATTCCAAAAATTAAAAGAAAAAGTAAATTAAAAAATATTTTTAACACAAAACACACACACACACTTTTGTATGAAAAAATCAAAAAATCAAATATTAAAAATTAAAAAAAAACTGTTTTAAAAACACACAAAGCAAAACTGCAGTGGAATCCAAGTGTATAGTTATGTAGTTATGTAGGCCGACTTGTACACAACACCCGCACTTACATACAAACAGTTTGAAAAGAAAAACGCGCACAAACACACAAGTAAATACAGACACACACAAACACGCCGCATGGTGTGCAAAGTTCGAAATTTTTTTGTTTAAAACACTCAAAAAAACACACGCTTTTTCGCATTACAACGCACCTATGTTGGTTTTATACACACGATTTGTATTTATTTAAGCGCTGTAACAGTGTATATATTTCAGTTATGTAACGGCATATATGGTATATATGTATAGTATATATGTATGTATGTTGTGATTTCTATTGTTTTGCTCCATTTTGCACCGAATGAATTATTGGCAATATTTAGCTCACTTCTTTCTTTAGTTAGAAACGCAAGTATGAGTGCTGCATACAATAAGAATATGTTGGTTGTTGTTGTACATCAGCGCACACATACTTACGAACACACACACACACACACACAGCCAGAGACAGTGATAACTGCTTACATAATACTGTAAATAATTTGTATTGAAATTTCCAACTGTTTATTGATTTGCGTACGAAAATGCGTTCAATTTACATATATCATTTATTGTTGTTGTTATTTTTATTAATTTCTTTTTGTTTTTGTTTTTTATCTTTGTTTGCTAAGCTAAATCATAATGTTATTGCCGCTGGTAGTGTTAACAGTGATGTTAACAACTGGATAATAATTATTATTATAGAATTGAATAGCTATTGTTAATCTAGGCGTATGTGCGATTTAATAACTGTAAATAATTAAGTATGTAGTAATGAAATATCAACATAATTAAATTGTACAATAAAAATCGAAAAATTCCATAATAATTTGTTTGAAGAGATTTTTACTATTTTTTGGGGCGTGATTGTAAGGGAGTGGAGTCATTGTAAATGAGCTTCACTCAAATTTTGGTAAGTAAGAGTGTAATACCTAACTTTCTAGTGAAAAATTCTGTAATAATGATTCCAAAAAATTTACTTAAAAACAAAATTTATAACATGAAAAATATGAAAAAGTAATAATTTTGGGTGTAACCGAAGATTTTATTAAAAAATTCACAGCTCTTGGTTTTTAAGAAATGTACTTTACATTTAATACGCTAATGTTGTAGTTATGAAAATTCACTTTCATATGACACCAAGATCATCAAAATCGGTTCAGATTTGGCGGAGTTATGACTAATGTTTCAAAGTGTTGTGATGCTCCACACTGAAGCTCGGCTTTGACGGGTTACCGGATATGGGGTAACCGGAAATGAAGTTACCGGAACCGGATATGGGGTAACCGGGAATTAAGTGGCCGGGACCGGATATGGGGTGACCGGAACCGGAAATAAAACCACCGGATGTAATAAAATTAAACCGGAAGTGAAATGAGGTAACCGGATATGAAGGAACTGGGACGAAAATAATGTTCCCGGAAATTATGCTACCGGTTATGCGGAGAACTGAACCGGAAATGAAGTATATGTGGTGGATATGAATTGTCCGGAACCGAATATCGGGAGCCAGATATAAGGTAACCGGAAACATTTTTCCGGAAGCGGATGTTCGATATAGAGTGGTAGTCCGATTTTTGACGGAAGTGGAAATTTGGCTGGAAGTGGTTAGTGACGGAAGCAGCGTCAGCTTCAGGGCTTGACATAAATTTTTTCATTGAAGACTTCCGTTTGCATCATATCCGCTTCCGTTATGACACTTCCGTTTCCTGTTATCGATATCCGGTTTGAGTTGGTGACAGAAGGATTTCCGGTTCCGGTAACTTCATATCCGTCATGGTCATTTCCGTTGACCACACTGCATCCGTTGACCCATATATATATATTCACTTGCATACCTATATACACCCATCAGCCGCAAACATACGTACACATAGTATATGTATGTATAAATTTTTACTAGCATACATATCTACATGTACCAGCCAAATTTTCCGGCATCCACCTGCTGCACATTTATGAGCGCCTGGTGCATATCGGAAACTTTGTAAAAATCACAGATTTGCTGCGCTGCCGCTGCCCAAGAGAGCAGAGCAGAGCCTAGTGTGCAGCAGACAATCTTTGAATGGTCACAACTCCGGTAAATGTGAACCGATTTTGATGAACTTGGTGTCAAATGAAAGGAAATTTTCACAGATTTAACACTAGCTAATCTAAAGAAATATAAATGCAATTATATACAGGTATTTTATGCAATCTTCACTGCTAAGAACGAAATGTACGCGAAGCTTTGAAATTAAATACTAAAATGTTATTATTACAGACATATTTGTTTAGTTCTGTTGTCATTCTCCAAGCGCTGTTATTCTCGCTCTCTTTCTCTCTATATATATATTATATTTTGTTCTCCGTATATAATAAAAAACATTTTCATTCTCCCGAGAATATGTTGAGTAACAGCACTTTCTATTTGCAGCAAACTCAGTACAACCGATAACAGCACCAACTGTTGCACTCATAGCTGATGGCATGCATGTTCTCAGCGCTCCATTGACTCATGCCTCCCATATTCGTTACGTCATTATTTTGCGCTCACATATATATATTATATATATACATATATATATATAGAAATATATAAATATTTCTCATTGCATTTTATGCCTTCAATTTATCAGCTCTTCTGTGTTTTGCTACACCGGCGCGAAAGTCTTCATACGAGTGAGAAAAGCGAAAATATGTGAAAAGTAAAATGTGGAAAAATTACAAAACTTAAGTGAGAGCACTTTGTTGGGAAATATTCGCGCCAATTTTGGCATTCACTCTTTCTCTGTGTTAAATATTTTCCTCTACTTTTACTATATTTTCATATTTTCCGTCTTTATAGGCATGTATAAGTGTGAGCGATGTAGGCGTTTAAATGGTAAAATTCACTTGAATTATTACTAAATGTTTAGTAGTGACCGTGCGTTGGCTTGTAATGGTGGCTTTCGTAAGGAATTCTATTGTACTTTCCAATGAAAAATTTAATGCTTTGATTTTGCGAATATTTGTGTGTGAAATTTCGAAAGATTATCTCTGAATATTTTTAAATATACTAAAATGAAATAAATAAATAAAATATTCAACAGCAACGGCTAACCAACGGCTATTAAGTTTTCAGTTTAAAATTTTATATTTAAACTACATATATATAAAATAATATTGATTCATTCGTATCGATTTTTGTTTGCATATTTTGAATGTGTAGACTTTCAAAAATATGACCTTGGAAGGATTTTTCAAAATTCAACTTATTTTCGGAGATACAGCCGATTTTGTGACGTGGCGTCCGAGCCGACCAGCGGTCTCCTAAACTTCAAACGCGTTTTTCTCGAAACAATTTTTTTTGAGGTAGTTGACATGATATCTCAAGTTCTACTGAACCGATTCCTTTGAAATTTGGTATATATCTTCTTTGCTCTATCGTGTCTGCCTTGGATTTCCAAAAATTTTGATTTGAAGTATTTTTAAAAAATTCGAAAAGTTCGAAAAAATCGGGTCAAATATTTTTTTTTTTCAAGTCGATGCCATTTTGTTATTTATGTTTGAAAATGGTCAACCCGATAACGACATCCTTACTAATGAAGAATCTACTTGTTTTTTGTGTTTTAGATCTCTACAAGGGTTGAAATCACGTCATCCAGGACGCACGGTTTTTTTTGGAGCCCCCATTCCGCCGGCCCCTATCTCGACGAATTTTGTTTTTTTTTTTCTTGCAAGTTTTTTTTATATTATTAAAAAATGTCAATAAAAAACATATAAAAAATGGATAGTAAAAATGATTTTCACGTTTTTTATCTTAGTTTAAAAAATGCCTAAAATTCATGCGTCTAGACCCGAATACCACCTTAATGTTGTCGCTGTTTAAAATAGTCGCCTTTCGATACTATGGACTTATCCCAGCGTTTCTTCCAATCGTCGAAACATTTCTCGAACTCGATTTTTGTGATAGCCTTTGGCCCTATCAGCGATTTCACGTATGCTTCTAAAATGACGGCCCTTTAAGGTTCTCTTTCTTTCTGGAAATAGGAAAAGGTCACTCAGCGTTATGTCACGGAATTCACAAACAAGCAACGAAGCTCATAAAAACACGTCCAACCCTAGCGACTGCTACTGACAAAGTAAGCAATGAATGCAGTTGAAAATTTTATCGTACTTCAGGGGCATGTATATTAATACAATAAAAAAAATTTACACAAAATTCGAGAAATTTAAAATTTTCACAATTCCCGTTATTTTTTGAACACACCAAATTAGTTATAAAAAATTAAAAATCTTAAAGTTATTTTATAATATTCCACTAAAAAGCGATTTTCCCCACAAAAAAATTAATTTTCCAACAATTATAATGAATTAAATTCCACAAAAAGCATACTGAAGTATATGACAACATACGAATTTGTTTGTTCTACTTTACACTCATAGTTTTCAAACCATTGTTTTGCGATCAAAAAGAGAAAAAAAATTGCAAAAAAAAAAATAGTCCAAACAATGAAATTAGTAAAGTGAGTCAATGCCAAACGCGAAATCACAGTCCGGTCTATGTGCTCTGCGATTCGTTGTAAGCAAATAATGAAATTCCAGCAGCTGCACAGACAACTGAGAGGCACTTCGGAAAACAACGCACAGGATGCATAAATACTACTGCTCAGAGCGCTGGAGAGGGCGCAGTCAAGGTAAAGTGTTGAATGAAATATGTAGTGAAATGGTAGGTGGCGAGGCGGCAAGGCGGCAAGGCCTGCTACTTGACAGCTTTTGCTGAATGACCACGGGCTATTCATGTCATACTCGCCAACCAATTGTTCAGCACTTCGGCCACCTTCTACCTTCTGCCAGCGTACCTGTGATAAATTGTGAATGTACGAGTAGTTTACAAGATTTTAAAAATTAAACCATGTAAATGGCGAAGAGTGAAAAATGAACTGAGAACTGGCTGGTTGTTGGGGCAACGTTGCTAGGCAATCAATGCCAACGTAGTGTACTATATGTATGTAAAGGGGACGTAAGTGAATGTGCAAACAATTTGTATTTACATTTAAACAGGTAAATGATGAGTCCAGCGACACCTGCGTTGGGTACCACAGCAAGGTTTTGAAAGGAGTTGATATCAGAAGTGAGGGAGTTGTTAGTGAACAAGGACAGTGTACGAGGTGTGTTCGAAAAAGTATGGGATTTTCCAAAAGTCCGATTCTCAAAACTTTATATTTTTTATTATTACCTTAAAACCCTTTTACTACCCAGTCGTCGTTTCAAAAGCAAACGAGAAATCATTTAAAGAGCCAAAGGCTATCCCACAAATCGAGTTTGAGTCGTGTTTCAACGTAGCGCTGGCAAATCTCCCTTCCGCCTTTTTGTATTTTGAATTTCGCGGTTATGTATAAAGCGCTACAGAGCTCGTATCTGGTAATACTAATCGTTGAAAAGTCTTGACATAACCTACAAAATTCGCTAGAGAAACGTTCCGTGAGAGTAATGGTGTTTTGGGGGATGGAACTCTATCACTTCAAATTGCGGAGGAATGGTTTCGACGATTCAGAGCGGGTGGAAATGACACCATGGATAAGCCAGTCGACGGATGACCTGTGATGACGAATACCGATCAAATCATGTAAAACATCTAGAACATTGAGATAGTCACCAAACCATTTTAAATCATCTGCAGAAGGCTTGATATACAAAAAAGCTTGATGTTTGGGTGCCCCAAAATTTTGCGCAAAAAAACCTTCTGGACCGAATCAACGCCTGCGATATGCTGCTGAAACGGAACGAATTCGACCCATTTTTGAAGCGGATGGTGACTGGTGATGAAAAATGGATCACATATGACAACATCAAGCGAAAACGGTCGTGGTCGTGGTCGAAGGCCGGTGAATCGTCTCAAATATTGGCCAAGCCGAGATTGACAGCCAGGAAGGTTTTGCTGTGTGTTTTGTAGAATTGGAAGGAAATCATCCACTATGAGTTTGTCCCATATGGCCAGACGCTTAATTCTACCATCTACTGCGAATAACTGGACCGCTTGAAGCAGGCGATCGACCAGAAGTGTCCCGAATTGGCTAACAGGAAGGGTGTAGTGTTCCACTAGTACAACGCCAGACCACACACTTCGTTGATGACTCGTCAGAAGCTACGGGAGCTCGGTTGGGAGGTTTTATCGCATCCACCATATAGCCCGGACATAGCGCCAAGTGATTACCACCTGTTCCTGTACATGGCGATCGCCCTTGGCGGTGTAAAGTTTAACTCAAAAGAGGCTTGTGAAAAGTGGCTGTCCGAGTTCTTCACAAAAAAGAAGCGGGCTTCTACGAGGGGGGTTGCCGTCTAGTTGGAAACAGATTATCGAATGAAATGGCGCATTTTGAAACTAAATCCGATGAAGAGCAAAAAAAGAAGAGAGATATTTGCCGACCTAAGAATATCGAATGGGAACTATTTTGAAGGGCACAATAAAAGGAATGAATAAATATATTTTTCAAAAACCAAAAATTCCCGTTATTTTTTGAACACTCCTTGTATTGATGTTAAGCGTCTCAGTAACCGTTTCGTAGACTAGTTTCGAAGGTGCCGAAAGGGTTTTCCGCGTCAAAAATATAATTATCTTCTGGAAAGTAGATCTAGATAAGCTTTTATTATAAACATAAGCTTTAAAATCCAGATTCGTTAGATAAATTTTACTAAGAAAAAGTTTTATCCATAGAAAAAATTTTGTTTTGAGTTAAAACCACCCCTTGAACAAACATAATAAAGAAAAATGTTACAACTTTTTATTAAAATGTGTACCAACATAATATTTTCTACAACAAAATGCACACTCTCATGACCAAAAGTAAATTTCAAAATTTATTTAGAAGTTCTTAGAACTATTCTAAGTTTATTTGCCGCTCCCTTAATAATACGAATGCGCACTAGCTCCTTGCCAACTCGTTAAGTGCACAGCACTGCAAGACACACACCGTTATGATGCATTACAAGAAGTTAGCACCTTGTTTATTGTGCTCGTACAAGAAATACATCAGACGCAGCGGTGCAAATTATTTAATGCCATCACGTATACGTAACTTTTTCGCATTCACAGCGCGAGACGTTTGCAAAAAAAAAAAAAAAAAAAAAAAAAAATGCAGAAAACAACTGCAATACCAATGAATACGAACAGCTGTTGTTGCTATTGTTGTTGGCCTGCAACATTATTGTTTGTGCAAAGCGCGCGGTGAAGGGCACATCAGCAGCTGCTTGCGCTTCCTGCATTCGTGTCCATGCTTTATTGTTGCTCCAGCATACGCCATTGTCCTTTTGCATACAACATTGTAAGGAAAACAGGACATGTGCCTTGCATCCGGCATTTCTCATGCCTTCACAGCATCTTCTTGCCGCACACGTTTTTGTAAAATTAATTCTTTATATGCCAGGCGAAGTAGACGATTCTGGCGTGAAGGCAGGAGGAAGAAAATATGTAGTCAATCAGCCTGCCAGTTTGCCTACACAGCAGCACTGCCTTTTTTGTGCTATATATATAGATATAGGTATATAGAACCTGTGTGTTCATCGGCCGACGCAGTGACAACAGTACAACAATAAACAGCGCCATATGATTTGTGCTCACTCGTTAATGTGTGCCGCATAAAACTTTCACACTTTGGCGGCGACGGCGGCGAAAAACTTCGCAAGGGTGCACATGCAATATACAAGACTTTTTATACGCGTACGAATATAGGGTGCGGAAGTGTATGTAACGTGCTTCCGCTAGGGTCAGCGCCTTGTTGCCTGTCGTTGGCACCTTTTATATATACTTTCTTATCGCCCTTATATGCTGTTGTGCCATATAAATTTTATGACTTGTTTGCTTGTGATTGTGCTCTGTGCCGAAAATTAGCTGATTATTGCGACAATAAGGCGTTACAAAATGTGGTTGATATTTACGCCACTACAGCTTTAAAAACTAAAAAAAAATATAAGAAATCTATTGTAGAAGCTGAGTAGAATTGAGAGATAATGGTGTTTTGATATAATTTTAAACAATACTTTAAATCGCTTTTAAGATGTATTGAAAGGTATCAAAATATTATTTTTATCCCCTCGAATCATGTTACACAGACCAATTTTAACTAAATTTAATGACTAATATTTTCTTGACACGCTAATCTTAAGGATTGAAAATCGGTTCACAAGATCGCCTACTTCCCATATAACACTATTTTGATATCTGATCATTCACTTTACAATATAATAAAAATCAGGCACCAATGAAGATATCGAAATAAAACCATACACAAATACTGTATTTGAGATGTGGAATTAGAATTAAATTAAATCAAATCAAATCGGACTATAAGTTTTCAAGACCCCAGATATCGAACATAAAGACCTCAGTGCCAGTGAATAATTTTTTACCGAGAATACCGACAAATCTCTCAGATATTTTAAAGAAATCCAGAGGGAATATTTTTATTCTAAGAATGTGTCTCTGTGTCAAAAATCGGTGATAACTTCCCCTAGCTACCATATATGTAATTATAGGTTTTCCAAATTTCGGGTGGATTTTATACCATATATATCGGTCGGCAAAATTCTTCTTCTTCTTCACTGACATAGACACCGTTTACGCGGTTATAGCCGAGTCCACAACAGCGCGCCATGCATCTCTCCTTCTGACAGTTTGGCGCCAATTGGTAATGCCAAGTAAAGCCAGGTCCTTATCCACTTGGTCCTTCCAACGGAGTGGAGGTCGTCCACTTCCGCGGCTTCCTCCTGCAGGTACTGCATCGAACACTTTCAGAGCTGAAGCATTTTCGTCCATTCCAACAACATGACCTAGCCAGCGTAGCCGCTGTCTTTTTATTCGCTGAACTATGTCAATGTCGTCGTATAAATCGTACAGCTCATCGTTCCATCGTCTGCGGTATTCGCAGTTGCCAATGTTTAAGGGACCATAAATTTCCCACAAAACCTTTCTCTCGAAAACCCCAAGAGTCGCCTCATCGAATGTTGACATCGTCCACGCTTCTGCACCAGAAAATAGGACGGGAATGATGAGAGAATTGTCGAGAGAGGACTTTACTTTTCAATTGCCTACTTAGTCCATAGTAGCACCTGTTGGCAAGAGTGATTCTGCGTTGGATTTCCAGGCTGACATTGTTATTGTTGTTAATGCTGGTTCCCAGGTAGACGAAACTATCTACAACCTCAAAGTTATGACTGTCAACAGTGACGTGGGAGCCAAGAAGCGAGTGCGCAGATTGTTTGTTTGATGACAAGAGATATTTCATCTTATCATCGTTCACCTCCAGACTCATACGCTTCGCTTCCTTATCCCTTATCCCATAGCAAAATTAAGTGAACATATAGTACTACATATAGTACCTTGGTGGTGTAAATGAGAAAATCAGTTCAGGAATTACCTCAGTCCTCATACACTATATATGATGATTTTCGTTATTTTAGTGGACTTAATGTCGAATATATGGATCAAATTGTGTGTTCTCTTAATAAAATTAAATGAGTAAATTGCGGTTACTCCCTTAATATTGACCCTTCCTTACTTGTTTTATATTATTTTTTTTTTAATTGTAATACTACATAGAGATCCGAGCTTAATTTAACAACCTAAAAAATTTAACAAATCAAACAATGAACAAATACTAAAAGCTACAGAATATACTCATAAACACACACTTCTCAGCAATATTCGCACTTCTTCATATATAATATTAGCAACATGTATTCAGTCAACACGGCGTATACGTAACTTCAATTCCATTCTCCAAAACACATTGAATTCATAGCGCGATACATTTGTAAGTTCAACTCCATACATAATTAAGCGACCACTTATCACACTATCCGCTAACTTACGATACAACGCTTGCATATTAATATTTTATGCGCACACAAACACACAAACATTTATACTCACCATACAACACAAATACACATTTAGACTTAACCGTTTGCTTCTACTCAAACAGCCAACCAAGCAACCACGTCCGAACCGTAATGTGTCTGCATTTATTTATTTGCAACAGATAATTACATTAACAGCTAACTACATACATACATAGTGGCGGCGTTCAACAGCTGTAATTATCGCATACAATCACTGCATTTCACTTAACAGCCAGTCACACTTAATTAACCCTAAAAGCATAAAAAAGGAAAGAAAAAGGAAATAAGTTTGTGCAGCATACTTAATCAGCGCGAGAAGAAGAAAGTGAAGAAAAAAATATAACTGTTAAATGTTACCCGCATTAAGACGAAAAATAATGTTAATAACGCTTAGTATGCCACGCAGCCGCTATTTGGCTGAATTTATTAAGAACTCATATTTGATTGTTTTCTCAAATATCTCTCTTCCGCTTTTTTGCTCTTTTCTCAATGCTTTTCATTCGATAATCTGTTTCCATCTAGACGGCAACTTCATAATACCCCCTCGTAGAAGAACACCTCCTTATTTGCGAAGAACTCGGACAGTCACTTTTCACAAGCCTCTTTTGAGTTCAACTTTACACCACCAAGGGCGTTCGCCATGGACAGGAACTGGTGGTAATCACTTGGAGCTATGTCTGGGCGATATGGTGGATGCGATAAAACCTCCCAACCGAGCTCCCGTAGCTTCTGACGAGTCATCAACGAAGTGTGTGGTCTGGCGTTGTCCTGGTGGAACACTACACCCTTCCTGTTGGCCAATTCTGGTCGATCGCCTGCTTCAAGCGGTCCAGTTGTTCGTAGTAGATAGTAGAATTAAGCGTCTGGCCATATGGGAGCAGCTCATAGTGGATGATTCCCTTCCAATTCCACCAAACACACATCAAAACCTTCCTGGCCGTCAATCCCGGCTTGTCCACTTGGGACGATTCACCGGCCTTCAACCACGGCCATTTTCGCTTGATATGTGATCCATTTTTCGTCGCCAGTCATCATCCGCTTCAAAAATGAGTCAGGTTCGTTCCGTTTCAGCAGCATATCGCAGGCGTTGATTCGGTCCAGAAGGTTTTTTGTGTATCTAGCCTTCTGCAGATTATTTAAAATGGTTTGGTGACTAACTTCCAACTCCTGGGCGATGTCACGAGATGCCACATGCCGGTTTAACTCGATGTTTTCCATGATTTGATCGGTATTCGTCCTCACAGGTCATTCGTCGGCTGGCTTATCCATGATGTCATTTCCACCCGCTCTGAATCGTCGAAACCATTCCTCCACAGTTCGAAGTGATAGAGCGCCATCCACCAAAACACCATTAATCTCACGAAACGTTTCTCTAGTGGATTTACCTTCAACGAACGAAAACCTTAAAATAGCGCGAATTTTGGCGTTGGTGAACTCCATGTTTACACGTCTGTAATTGTTGAACGCAATATCCAAACTAATTGTGCATTGATTCCTTTTGTAGGTTAAGTCTAGAAAATATCTACCGAAATATCAACCACCTCCAACCCTCAGACCTTTCAAAGATCGACCTATAGTATTGCCAGATACGCTCGCGACTTTCAAAAGACAAAAAGGCGGAAGGGAGATATTTGAAAACTTATAATTTTTTGTTGTCTATAAAGAACAACTATAAACATTTAACTTTTAGTAAAATATTAAATTTCAATATTGCTTTAATACTGCTCTAAATTTACAATATTTTCATAACAAAAAATATATTTTTTGTAATTCAAGTATTGTCCATACATTTTAGAACTTACGCAAAAGGCAAACAATAAATCATAAAATTTTGTCAAACTTTTTCTAAACATAAATATATATGTACATTTATATATATGTATATTTGTATGTGCATTTGCAGAAGTCACCGAATATTTTTTGAAGCAGAAGTGCTTAAAAACTTTATAGGCGAATTTATCTGCATTAAAATGGATTACTGCTCACTCATGCCCATGAGGTATTTTTCATTCGTATATATTTCCATATATATTTGTGTATATATGCACAAACAAATATTGAAAAATGTGGAAAGGTACAAAATTTCATTATTCAACTTGCCCAAAAATTATGTCATGTATTGTCACAGGCATCACAAAAAAAGAGAACTTTATATATCTACATTTGTATGTAAATATAGCACCTTGCATAAGTACGAGTAAATGTAAAAATGGTTGGCATATAAATTCCTCAAATTTAACTACAATTTTGAGTGTCATAAAAACGCCGGAGGCTACCCAACTAATCCTAATACGACTTTATGGTTAAAACCTAACAAACGGCACTATAAAATAGCTGTGATTTCGTTTTGTATTCGTATTTTGTGTGATTGTGTACATATAAATCTGCTCGCAGGTGTCCATTCGCTGTAACACACAAATGCACATAGATGTTGAGGTATTTATGGCTTTTGTTGAAAGCTGAGCAGTAAGCTTAGCATTTTTCAACAATTTACTGCAGTTGCCGGAAATTTAAATCACTGTCGGTTAGATTATTAATAGCTGGTCAGTCTACTTTTATGGTATTTGCTATTAATGAAGTTTCTATTAATTCCATATCAATTAAATAACTGGAAGGTAAAGTAAAAATATTGTCTACTTTTCGGCATAAATAAACTTTAATACAAGTTCTTAAATTATTTCACCTGCTTCATACGAAGTGTGTTCAAAAAATAACGGGAATTTTATTTTTTTTAATAAAATAATTATTCACTTATCTACATTCGCCTTCAAAATAGTCCCCAGTCGATATTGTCAACTTATGCTAGCGTTTCTTCCAATAATTCGAAACAATTCTCAAACTCGAGTTATTGTAATAGCCTTTAGCTCCTTTAGTGATTTCCCGAATTCCTTATAAAACGACGGCTCTTTCTTTTTAAGATAGCTAAAAGTCACATGGAGTCTTGTCTGGCGAACATGGAGCATGGATGCTGAGGATTCGTTTCAGTTACATTGCCTCTGACCAAGAATTCATGAACAAGCAACGAGTGTGAGACAAGCTCTTAAGGGGTTACATTGGTTTTGTCGGGTAAAAAAATCCCTATTTTCAATATTTTTTCTATGTCAAAAAATATTTAAACAAACATTTTTCTGTCTTATATATATATATATTTAAAAAATAATTTTGTAATATTAAAAAAATGCAAACTCTTCCACTGTTACGACATTTCCGGTGACCCCTCGGAAAAAAGGTGCGTCAGCATAACTCCTAACAGGATCATCCAAAATGAAAAAAAAACAAAAATAAATGTTTTAGGTAAGACCATAAACTCGTGCTTGAACGAAGGATAGACAAAAAAGGTAGAAATAGAAATTTTGGCAAAAAAATAAAAATTTCGGTCAAATTTGCTTGACATTTTTTTTTTTATAATTGTAATTGAGCCTTCGTTCAAGCACGAGTAAATTGTATCTCAAACACCTGTGCAAAATTTCATCAAGATCGGTTGAGTAGTTTTCGAGAACATTTGACAACCGACTTTGAAAACATGGTTCCGAGAAAAACGCGTTTAAAGTTTTGAGTAACAATAATACCTGACTTGGAGCGCACACCTTCCAAAGGTTGTATCTCCAAAAACTATTATTCGGATCGACTTTATCTGAAAATTTAGGATAATATTCTTGAGATGTTGTAGAAATTAATAAGACAAAAAACAAAAAATTGATTTTTTGAACCCACGAAACCCATGTAACACCTTAAAACACCATGTCTAAAAAACAGGAAGCTATGAATACAGCTGGAAATTTGATTGTACCTTAGGATTATATATATTAACATAAATGAAAATTGTCAATTGGACTATCCAAACTCACGAAATTTTTAAATTCCCGTTATTTTTTGAACACACCACTTATATAGTTCAAAATATTCATTGTATCATATATAAATAACAACTTTTTTCTCTTATACTTTTATGCTATTAATTTGACCTACTTCAAACTCAATTTCTCTTTTTCTGGCCTCTATAGTTCCCAAGACGTCTTTTTTGTTCATTTTTATTTTTTTTTTTTTTTGAAAGAATTAGTCAGCTTTTTATATATATACTTCCATATAAAAATCACTGTCATTTTCTAGAACAACTTACCACCTGCTCACCACTCTACCTTATATACTAATCTCTTCTGCCTTACAGCCACAAACTATTAGGGAGAGAGTATAAGGGAGAGTCATACTTTTAATTAATGTAAGCAGCAACTACGAAAAAAATCATCAAGATAGAAAAAATATTAATTTATAATACACAGCAAAAGAAAGCAAAAAACCAACTGCTGCACATACACACAGTGATTAAGGAAAGTGTGCGGCTAAAGGCAGCAAATTACAAATTACCTACGTGGAGCAAAAAAGTACAAAATATACTTGCTACCAAAGCTTCTGACTGCCGGTTGGTGGTGCTGCTTCAGCCGCTATACACCACAACTGTCCTCGTCAATTAAAAAACAACAGCGACAAACACGAGTAGTGCGAGGCGAGCAATTTTCTCGTAACTATTTACAATGGATCGCTTCTAATATCCTAGCACTACACCTTTGCTTATACATTCATATATACATATATACACACATAATGTCACTATGGCTGTGAACAACAAAAAGCAAAAAAAAAAATAAATTCCGCTATTTCCTTTGTTTTTTAATTTGTTTTTGTTGTAGCCACACTTGTCACCTTCGCTGTACATACATACACACACACAGTCAGCGGCATGGCGATAATATCTGCCCAAAATAATTTCTACACAATTTTCGTTCTGCTTCCACTCTCTTCGGATGCCTTTGGGCTTCACTACTTTGCTGGCGGCATTTACCGTTTGTTCTGTTGTTGCCTGGTCACTTTGGATTCCCCTCCGCCTAGTGCAAGAGCAAACGTGTTCGCCTGATGAAGTTGTAAATTTTACATTGAATCGAAATGTTTATGCACCACGAAAGCTGTTGTTACAAATGAGCTGAAAACAAGAGGCGGAGCGGATAAAAACATTCTTTAATTTATTATTGTGTACATGAACTCTTAATTGCTCGTAAATAGCTGGGGTAGGGCTGGTTGACATTTTAGAGGAGTTGGGGAAATTTAAAGGAATTTTTATTCACACAGGGACAGTAAGAGAAAAGCTTTTCCACAGTAGTAAAATATGTACATATGTTCAGAAAATAACGGGAATTTTAAAATTTCGAATTGTCTAAAAGTTCAATTTTCAAAATTTTATTTTTATATTTTCTTATATTGATATACGTATATGCGCCTGAATTACGAAAAAAATAACATTAATATAGACAAATGAATAAAAATTACGAAAATTCCCGTTATTTTTTGAACACACTTCCTAAATATTAATATGAATGGGAACAATGCTAGCAAATATATTTTGTAATAAATACCGTTATTTATTTTGTATTTTTTGTTCTGTTTATCCAGTGCTCCCACATGCTTCTTATTTTATTTCATGCTTTCATGCACTTCGCTGGCTAATGCGAGGGAGCGAGCGCTGCCACGTCTTAAATAACAACGAACTGCATATGCCGTACACACGTCAGGTTGTTTAAATTTCGATTTAATATGCCAACTGGCGGGCAAATGCAAACAATTTTTATTAAAATATACAAGGCCTTAAAGGAGGCAAGCTGGCTGTATTAAGCACGGTGACACTGACTTAGTGGCATTGTTGAGTCTCTCCCTCAACATTATGCTCATGAATGCGTATGTCAACTAAGATTGATTTAAATTTAATTTGCTTTATTCATTTTACTTCATATGGTAATAAATTGCGTATAAATATTGTATTATATTTGCTTTTAGTATAAACATAAATATTTTGCGCTCCCTTTCGAAATTGAAATTCTGGCTGGTAAATAATATATCAAAAATGTACTTATATTTTTAGCAGAGCGGCAATACTATCCTTGGATTCTAACTATACGCTCTAAACTTGTTATCAGTAGCTTTGAACTACTTTAAAATCTTGTGTGGATACCCGGTCATCGCAGAATCGCTGGAAAATGCAAAGCTAATCAGCTTGCAAGATAGTGTACCCCAGCAACATTGACGCCAGAGTGGAAACGTGTGGGCAGTTCGTGGTCCACTTGCGCCAGAGCGCTGCACACACTGTCTTTGAGTGAGCTCGCCAAGCGCTGGAGAACAACCAGCACCTGAGTAGTAGCGAGGTCTTTCTGGCCCACAGTAGATCGAGAACGCTCTTTACAGCTACTGTCGCTCAGTAAGGCTCATCTCTCCGCGATCTTTGGAGTGCTTACTGGTCATTGCCCAATAGGCACACACGCGGTGAGGTTAGGGATCAACTCAGACGCTAGTTGCCAAAGCTGTTTGGAGGAAGGCGAAGAGGAAACGTCCAAGCACTTCCACCTTCAATGTCCAGCATTCGCCAGACTTAGATTAAAGCACCTCGTTAGGCATATCTTCGACGAACCCAGCGAAGTGACTGGAAGCGACATTAGCCGACTTAAGAACTTTATTATAGAGTCTTTATTAGAGACATTATTATTGAGTCGCATCTTAAGAGTCTTAGTGATCCGTTGGGAGTTTTCCGGGTGTCAATCTGAATCTGTCTAAGTGAGATTCTCTGCATCTGCGGAGATCTGCCCCTTAACGTAACCTTACCTAACTTATATTTAAGTCGAAAATCTAGTCTGATAAACTGTGTATAAATGCAGTAAAAATGCTCCGGAATAAATTAATATATAAATTATATAATATAATATATAAAATTATTATAAATTATATTTTTCCTCAAATATAATATTTTTAGTGATTTTATTTAAAGACCGAACGAAGAAATTCCACCTACACTACTTAAAGAAAATTAGTAGTATACCTTCAGGCGAAGATTACATATCTGTTATTTTTCGTTTATCGATTTGTAACATTAATACACTTCTCAATCGTTTTATATACTTCTTAAAACTCGCATCGAACGTTAATTAAAATATATTAAAATATTTAATAATCAAAACCACACTTCAATAACCAACCAAGCAGCAGTGATTTAAACCACTTTATGCAATTCTTTATTCATTTGCCACTTTATTCCCTCACTAATTTACGGTCAGTATGAGAAAACAAAATGTCCACAAAAATATCTACATTAAATTTTATGTATTTTAATTTTATGGCGTCAAACCAATTTTGCTATTGTGTGCGTATGCGTGCGTCGTGGCTGCCGTAGTCGGTTGGACACACATGGCGCCGACTGTAATTGTTGGTAGTTGGTAGTGGTGTGGATTATGACTTTATTACAGTCAATTTGAGGCGTAAAATGTGTCAACAAGCTGAGTTGATGAAACTTCTGGTTGCTAAATTTGACAGTGAACTTCATTTTGTAACTGTGTGGCTATGGGCAAATATGTGGCTGGCAGCTGTAGCAGAAGAGAGAAACAATTTAAAAAATCAAGTGAATTTTACACTTATTACGAATTTTTGAGGAAAAATATGGTATGTAGTGAAGTTAGAATTTTTTTTAGTTTAAAATATAAGTTGAAGAGGAAAGCTTGAAAATATTTTAAGGTGAATAGAAATATTTTTAAAGCTAATTTTTAAAGCTTTTCGTTTCCTTCTATACCTATATGAAAGGGTACCCAGATAATGCTAACTGAGTTCTCTCCCGCTAGTCTATTAATTGCGTCTTTGCATGATCTGACGCATTGAGACTTTGTATTGGCGCAGCGGATAGCCTTAATCGCGGCTTGGCTATCCAGAAGAAAGTTGATGGACCTGTTTGCTTGGGTGCAGGCCCAAGCTTGGAATACCGAATTGTATTCGTTTAGCTTTAAGTTTCCTTCTGTGTGTGGGTATTTACAGAAGAAGCCTGCTCCCGTTCCTGTTTCACCTTTTGATCCGTCGGTGAATATATAGATTTCACCGTTGGTACTATCTATGATTGTTTCATTGGTCCAATCTTCTCTGCTGGGGAAGGAGAATGTTGCTTTAATTTCCTCAACAGTCTCGGTTTACCGGTCACAGGACCAATCCAAACCGAGTTCAGTGACAAGATTTATTATGATCCCATGTCCCCATTGGTACAATGTTTGGGTCCAGTGGCCCAAGATCTTTAGCCTACACGCTGTAAGCGCTGCAACATACTTCACTTGGATGTGTATTGGATTAATGTTGACACAAATGTCCAAGATCGATATAAAACGATTTAATCGATTTAATCGACCAGTGCTTGACCCAAGAGACATCTATTGGAAAACGGCAGAAGCAAAGTTGTAGACCAATATATAAGAGAAATATCTATCTATCCTATTTTTTTATTTAATTTTCATAAAAGAAACTTTTTTATTAACTTTAAATAGAATTCTACTATAATTCTCAATTCTCAAATTCAAAATTCTCAACTAATTTTTAAAATTTAAAAACGTTCTACTTTATTTCTATTATACAGCATAGTTTCTTCAACAACCATAGTCTGCTTACCACAATTCTACATTTGTTCTTCAACAAAAAGTAAAAATTTTAACAAAAAATCAAACCATAAAAGCATACATATACACTCACATGTACCTCCATACCCACTAACCAACAAAAACCAGCACATAACTTGTGTAAAGCTATCGGCAATTATCGTAACAATTTGTGTTAGAAACTCGCAGAGAAACGTTTCACATTGTCATGACCAAATCCATACAATTTAACTCATAACTGTGACTTCCGGTTGCCCACAAAAAAAAGTCAAAAGCACGAGTATATAATTGAAAGCAAGTGAAGCTAAAGGCAGGCACGCCCCCAAACAAGCATTCATAACCGCTTACGATTATTACACTTCAGAAAATCTTTACAGAACATAAAATGCTAGAGTAGGGATATGGAACACATACAAGTAAGCATATGACAGGAACGGACTTAGGCACAGTAGGGGCCATGAGTTAGAAGTGATAATATGACAGCTTGCGTAGAGAGTAAAAATGGATAGTCTTAAGTAGAGTTCTCCTTTAAGAAACTGATTGAGTCACCACTCAGATTTATGAAAACCCACCTCAGAACACTTACAGAGTTGATCCCTTATTGACAAATCACAAAAACCCGGCCACAACCCGTCATAGCACACAATATTTTTTTATAACCCACATAACAATAACCGTTTTCAATTTTACTACGCAACACTTTTATTGTATTGGTTGACCTCGAAAACCTCGCTGCTATGGACTTTCTAATCTCCTGCGCTCTGTTACTTTTCGGAATTTCTGTCGCCAATATACAATGGCAGTAAGCAATTCAAATATTCAGCCAGCAGCGTAAAATGTGTGCAAGGAAGACCGCAATTTCAAGCAGCCACATACATCCTGGTAAGTGTATGTGTGTGTGTGTGTGTGCATACTGGCCACCTCTACCAGCATTGCATTTTCGTGTATAATAAAACAATAAATTTTGGTATTTCCATTGAAAATTCGCCAAAGCTCGACATTGAAATTACCAAGCGGCAGTGCATTCAAGTGACTTGACGACATTAAAATTCCACTAAACTTTAGTGGAGAATCCGGCAAAGGTAAGGTGCGAATATGCTGGTATAAGGACTCTTACAATATCCTTATACCTTAGACTATGTACATATGTATGTATACTATATGTGTGTGCGGCTATTCAATATGACCGCCTTGCAACTTTCTCATGTCATTGTGCTGGCGTGCGCAAGTCTTTGATTGCATTCTATACGCCCGCAGCAGATTTAACTAAAATCTACCGGTGAAACCTTTCAGCAACCTTACATGCGGAAGTGGAATAAATAGTTTACGAACTAGTTCTGTGGAACTTTTTACTCACCGGAATTCACAAATGAATTATTAGTAATTAAAGACAAAGGTCATAAGTCAAGGCAAATGTACTATTAACCCTCTCATGCCCGAATTAAAATGGGCGGAGCTTACATTTTTTTTTATGACAGATATACATTCGTCTTAACTCAAATATGAAGTGATAAAAATTTCAAAGTCCTATGTATCCTGGTTCATTAGTTACAGGATGTTGCTTATAGGCACAAATTAAATTATTAAAAATAATGTAAACTCTTTTCTCATGAAATTTTAATAACTCTCTTATCTTTACTTATTTATATAGTTCACTTTGTTTTAGAATAAAACATTTATTTTTATGTTTTTGAACACTTTTTGTATAACCACTTTGGTCAAACTTTTTTCGCGAAACGATTTTTACCAATTTCTCACAGCGGAAAACTCTTACTGAATGAACACGTGCACAGCTCATATCAGAAAAAGTAACTGTAAGCTTGCACAACATATAAGTCTACATAATAGAAAAAACCGCTAGTCAAAAATGTTTAAATAACGAGAATTAGAAGCCGATGAGTACAATGTTGCTTATAGGAAAGATTGGGCATCAAAGTGTTAATACCACAAATGTGTGTAAAAGTAGCGCTTGTACTGCCCTTTCCCTTTGTCCTCCTTTATTCGCCACATGAAAGACAAGCTTTAAGAGACGTCCATGAACTCATTGGAAATGATCAGAGGAGATCGAACACTAGGCTTTGTGGAAATGCGTCTTCAAAAGTCAGGATACGTTCACAGTTTTTTGAGACGGATTAACTTAATCGACTTTTATACCCTGAACAGACAGGGTATATTAAGTTTGTTACGATGTTTGTAACACCCAGAAGGAAGCGTCGGAGACCCTATAAAGTATATATATAAATGATCAGTATGTTGAACTGAGTCGATTTAGCCATGTCCGTCTGTCTGTATATATACGAACTAGTCCTTCAGTTTTTAAGATATCGTTTTGAAATTTTGCAGATGTTATTTTCTCTTCAAGAAGCTGCTCATTTGTCGGAACTGCCAATATCGGACCACTATATCATATAGCTGCCATACAAACTGAACGATCGGAATCAAGGGCTTGTATGGAAAACTTCCGCATTTTACTACATATCTTCACGAAATTTGGTGTGAGTTATTTTTCATGGAAATAATTTAATCTCCGAAAAAATTGTTCAGATCGGTTCACTATAGCATATAGCTGCCACACAAACTGAACGATCGGAATCAATGACTTGTATGGAAAACTTTTTTTTTTTTACTTACTTTTTCTTACGTCTTTAGATTTGCTTAAACACATAGTCACTGAAAGAAATGCACATGTGAAGGGTATATTAGCTTAGGTACAGCCGAAGTTAACGTTTTTTCTTGTTTTTTTTTTTTTTTTTAATTTTTAGGTAGAGTCTAGGTTCCCAAGGCTTATACAGCCAAATCATCAAATAAACCATATTAAAAATATACCAAAAATAATAATAAATCTGAATGGCCTCAAAGATACATTTCGATCCAAATTTATGAAATAAAACAGTTCCAAAAAATACAACAAAATAAAAAGTTTACAGCTTGACTTAACTTGGAAACACATACTAACCCAATTTTACCAGAAACTATCTGACAACATGAGAAGACTCGATATCTCTCCTGGAACTGTCATCAAACAGTGTTTGTTCCAAAGCAATCTGATATTAGATCACAAGCAAGTCTTCTCTCAATAGTGATTTCTTCTGTGTATTCCCCTGACTACCACTGACCTGATGAATATAGCGGTAACCGTTACTGTCAATGGACCACATTCTGTAGCATCGTTAGCAGAAACCACTTTTCACTCTCCCACTCAGAACACACCGCTAGTCCCAGCGAAGTTGGCTCAATCACAGGTAAGCACGTGGAAAATAGCCAAGAACAACACTTGAAACTTAGCTGCAAATAGAATTTATCAGGATAGGATCAGGTCAGGATAAACCGTATAATACAACAACAATAAAAATATAGCGAGTACAGCAAAGCACACAACTAGTGACCCAAAAAAGCAATTTTTGCAGCGTCTAAAACCCCGTTACTTGCCTGGTTTATTTCTACCTTCCAACAAACAAAACTCAAAATTGCCAACCAAATTGTAGAAGAATGTTTGAAACGGATTAAAGTAACATACATTCATATAATACAACAACAAAAGCAATAAAAACTGTAATAAAGAACACAAATGGAAAATAAAAACACTTAAGAGTAGAGAACCGCAGCGGCAAGCAAGCAGGAGAGGAGCTGTGTGCGAGAGTGCAGATTTCGAAATTGCTTAGAAGAAACCTCTGAAGCCTCAAATGCGATTTCGGTTGAGCAAATAAGTGCTGTGAAAATAAGCTGTAAAAGATGAGGTAAGATGTGGTAAGATGTTGATATTTGAGACTAAGCAAACACACGCAGAGCAAAGAAGAACGCTGTTAAGCGTTAAGTTTCTTGGCTTGGTTTAGCTTTACAAGTGACACACATGTAAGTGCAAGTAGAAGCATGTATGTGTGAGTGTATGTGTGTCTTTGCATGCAAGTTATCCTGTAACTTTTGTATTTGCATGCTTTGAGCTCTCTTGCTATTAAGTAACAACAAAAAAAGCTCTTAGCAAGCACAGACTCAAGCATGCATTTACCTACATATGTATGTGTGCGCTTACGAAATTTAGTTGAAAACGTAAATGCGATTAGTTACTACAGAGCAAATAAATACAAATAAATACAAAAACTTCATTGCATTACTATCATATTACACAATACACAATAGTTTTTGGGGTAAATTTAAACCACAACTTTTATAGTAGCAAAGTAGTTACAGCTACAGATTCTGTGCAAATGCAAATTCGTATTTGTTTGTGGGCGGAATTGCACAAGGTTGCAATGAATGAAATGAAATATTTGCATGTGTGATCTAATGATACAGCATTGCTTGAGTGAAAGTGGATATTTAATGTGTAATTTGGAGTAAAAGATGTACATATATTTTATTTATAAGATAATATTAAATACCAAACTAGAATGAATTTTGAACCATATTTCAAGGTCAAGCCTTTTTATTGATTTCTACTTTATATATCTAAACCATTATATACCACTACAGAATTTTATAAAAGCAAACAGATTCGAAAATGCTACAAACTACTAACAGATTTGAAAAGTTCAACAAAAGGTGTGTTCAAAAAATAACGGGAATTTTTTTTTTGAAAAATAAATATTTATGTAGATCAACATATTTAAAAAAAAATATTATTTTTAATTTTGTACAGTTGAAAATTTTAAAATTCCGGTTTATTTTTTTTAACATACCTTGTATAAGTACAACTACACTTTTTTATAAAAGCAAAAGCATGTCTGAAAATTCTAACAACTACTAACTGATTTGAAAAGTTTAACCAAAGGTGAGTTCAAAAAATAACGGGAATTTTCGCTTGTGAAAAAAAGATTTATAGAAAGATTTATGTAGATCAACATAATAAATAAAAAATAAAAAGAAATGTCAGTTGTGCTTTTGGAAAATTTGAAATTTTAAAATTCCCGTTATTTTTTGAACACACATTGTATAAATACAACTACACTTTTTTACAAAAAAAACAAATATGTCTGAAAATTCTAACAACTACTAACTGATTTGAAAAGTTTAACCAAAGGTGTGTTAAAGAAATAACGGGAATTTTCGTTTTTGAAAAAAAAAAAATTTATACAAATATTTATGAAGATCAACATAATAAAAAAATAAAAAAATGACAATTGGGCTTTTGTACAAAAGAAAATTTAAAAAGTCCCGTTATTTTTTGAACACGTCTCGTATAAATACAACTAGACGTTTTTATAAAAACAAACACCGCTAAAACTTCTAACAACTACTAACAGCTTTTAAAATTACATCTGCATACATATTTACTGCTGGTAGTACTTGGCGTATACGTAACCTATACTGGTGGAAGTGTAAAGCCACATGAAAATAAGTACTAGTTAATTATATGCTACCAGTTTGTTTGTAAACGTAATTATAACAGCAGACATGCATTCGTTGTGGCTTACAACAAAAACAAGTAGCTTGACTACGAGTAGAAAACTTAGCATTAGAACGCAAGGGAGTGCAGAAGCCTTAAGCTTAGAGTAAGTTTTGAGCGACTATTAAAGTTTATTTCGCTTGCTCATTTCCGCCTTTCCATTTAGTATGAACTAATTGTAAATTTAAAGGCGATGTGAAAAATGTGAGAAACAAAAAAGTTCCTTTAAACATTATTAGTTGCTTAAAATTCTCTCAAATATCTCAATGAAATATATATATATATTTTTTTTGAATAAATGAAAATATACGAATGGTAAGCCGTCTTCATAAAATCTATAACGGTTATATTGAAATTTTATTGCCAAGAGATCGAAAGTTAAAAAAGAGAATTAATGCAAATAGTAAAGCCTCCCATAAAATCAGTAAGACACCTACAAACAGCAGGCAGAAAGGCAGTTATTATCGATTTCGTTTAAAATTTAAGCGTGTCACCCACACTTTTTATTACCTCGACTACCGCATTACTTACAAAGTTGCCTATTTCTATCTAGCTGCGGTCGCAGTCTCACTCACTGCTTTTAACGCAGCTCATTCCAATTTTATTTGAGCAATTTTCTGCAGCTTTTACAACTTCCTTCCTTACGAATGCACGCCCGCTTATCTTCTCACTGACGCCTGCAAGCACAATGCAGTGCACTTTTTCGTGTAATTTCTCAGCTAACGTCCACTTTTTGCGCATTCAAGGTTGATAGCAATTCACGTGCTTCTATTGACTTTTTACACCTTGGAGTGGAATGGTAATGGAGGTGTATCAACGCTGACGTGCAATTTTACTCTTGAACAATTTAGTAGTTAAAAATTTTTTTTTTGCACTGTTTTATAGCGCCACTATTTGCTAAGTGTTTGATTTGTTGCTTTGTGAAGTTTGCTGATTGTTTACACTTTGTAGTAATTAATTGGTAACGGTGAATGATTGATACACTTTTTATTACCTCGGAAGTGCTTTTGCTATTGTTGTTGTTATTGTTTTTTATTAGTACTAAGAAAGCAGAAAAGTGTTCGGTTAAATATGGCAGGAATTGAGCAAGGAACTTAAGTTAGACAATACAAGACATGTTCAAAAAACTGCGGGAATCCAATAGTCAATATTTTTATACTCTCGCAACCTGTTGCTCAGAGTATTATAGTTTTATTCACATAACGGTTGTTTGTGTCACCAAGAAATAAAAGAGTTGGATATGGGGTTATGAATGACGAGTGGAGTAGAAATCCGGATGTCTGTCCGTCCGTCCGTGCAAGCGATAACTTGAGTAAAATTTAAGATATCTTAATGAAACTTGGAACATATGTTCCTTGGCACCCTGAGGAGGTTGCTTTCAAAAATGGGCAACATCGGTCCACTGCCACGCCCACAAAATGGCGGAAACCGAAAACCTATATAGTGTCATAACTAAGCCATTAATAAAGTTATGAAATTTGGAACATAGGATCCCATTAGGGAGGGGCACATTTGGATGTAATTTTTTTGGAAAAGTGGGCGTGACCCCGCCCCCAAATAGGTTTTTTGTATATAACTCGCAAACCAATATAATATATAAGCCAAACTTTCTGCAGTCGGTTATTTTAGCCATTTCCTTATACAGTCGAAAATGAAAGAAATCGGATCATAACCACGCCCATCTCCCATACAAAGGTTAGGTTGAAAATTACTAAGAGTGGGTTAACTCACTAACGAGAAACGTCAGAAACACCAAATTGTACATAAGAAGTAGCAGAAGGAAGCTGCACTGAGATTTTTTTACAAAATAGAAAATGGGCGTGGCGTCGCCCACTTATGTTCAAAAACCATATCTCAAGAACTATTCGACCGATTTCAATGAAATTCGGTATATAACACTTTCTTGACACCCTGATGACACTGGTGGAATATATGGGCAAAATCGGTTCACAACTACGCCTACTTCCCATATGACTCAATTTTGAATTCTTTTGATTCGAACTATGACTTTTCAAGGCCCCTGATATCGAACATGAAGAACTCAGTGCCTAAGGGTAATTTTTCATCGAAAATATAGGTAAATCCTTCAGATATTTTTATGTAATTCATTCCCTCTGAATTTTTTTCTTATAACAGTTTCTCTCTGTACCTGAAATGGTAAAAATCGGGTCATAACTTCCCCCAGATCCCATATACCTAATTATAAGTAATATTAAATTAAGTGAGCGTATAGTCTTCGATACATTGTATCTTGGTGGTGAAAACGAGTGAATTGGTTTAGGAATTACCTCAGTCCCAATATACTATTTATGATGATTTTCTTTTTCTTTTCTCCTTTTCTTATATCGAATGAGGAGTATTTTGAAGGCGATAACGTTAATGTACAAAGACGAATGAATAAATATCTGTTTCAAAAAAAATCCCGTTATTTTTTGAACACACCTCGTATTTTTTATATTTCAAGGAAGAAAAGCATCTCAGATCCTACTGCTAAAACTGAAATGCATGTTACCCAAACAATATTGCGAAATAATTGCTTCTTGCCTAAAAGACAGATACTTTCGCATAAAACAAGATGATGCATACTCAAACTTGCAACCGATAGAAGCGGGTGTTCCACAGGGAAGCATGTTGGGGCCAATGCTTTACTTGCTTTTAACAAGTGACAAACAGCAATCAATGCAATTACTAAATAGGCTTCCAAGTGGCGCATTAAATTAAATGATTCCAAATCAATGCACGTAGACCATCCCATTTATATAAATGGTTAATTGGTACTCCTATACCACATCACAATAATGCTAAGTACCTAGGAATCACCCTAGATGCTAAGCTTCGCTGGAAAGAGCATGTCAAGAAAAAAAGGTGCGAGCTAAATTTTAAAAACGTTTTACCATCTGGTCGGTAGGCGATCCAAGCTTTCAATCGCAAACAAGCTGTTTATATATAATCAAGTACTTCAAGACCGGAGCATCCTCATGTAGAGACCAAGGTGGTAATCTGGTAACCGATGTCCAGGGCATACTGGGATTGTGGAGGGAAGACTTCTCCGACCTGCTGAATGGCAGTGAAAGTACAACACCAGGAGATGGCGAACCCGATCCCCCAATCGATGACGATGGAACAGATGTTCCATTACCCGACCATGAAGAAATTCGAATAGCAATTACCCGCCTGAAGAACAACAAAGCAGCGGGGGCCGATAGATTACCGGCAGAACTATTCAAATACGGCGGTGAAGAACTGATAAGGTGCATGCATCAGATTCTTTGCAGAATATGGTCGGAAGAAAGCATGCCTGACGATTGGAATCTCAGTGTGCTCTGCCCAATCCATAAAAAGGGAGATCCCACAATCTGCGCCAATTACCGTGGGATCAGCCTCCTAAATATCGCATACAAGGTTCTATCGAACGTACTGTGTGAAAGACTAAAGCCCACCGTCAACAAACTGATTGAACCTTATCAGTGTGGCTTTAGACCTGGAAAATCGACAACTGACCAGATATTCACCATGCGCCAAATTTTGGAAAAGAACCGTGAAAAGAGGATCGACACACACCACCTTTTTGTCGATTTTAAAGCTGCTTTCGACAGCACGAAAAGGAGCTGCCTTTATGCCGCGATGTCTGAATTTGGTATCCGCGCAAAACTAATACGGCTGTGTAAGTTGACGTTGAACAACACCAAAAGCTCCGTCATGATTGGGAAGGACCTCTCCGAGCCGTTCGATACCAAACGAGGTTTCAGACAAGGTGACTCACTATCGTGCGACTTCTTTAACCTGATGCTGGAAAAAATTATAAGAGCTGCAGAGCTAAACCGAGCAGGTACAATCTTCTACAAGAGTGTACAGCTCCTGGCGCACGCCGATGATATTGATATCATCGGAAGCAACAACCGCGCCATTTGTTCTGCTTTTTCCCGCATGGATAAGGAGGCGAAGCGAATGGGTCTGGAGGTGAATGAGGACAAGACGAAATATCTCCTGTCATCAAACAAACAGTCGGCGCATTCGCGTCTTGGCTCCCACGTCACTGTTGACAGTCATAACTTCGAGGTCGTAGATAATTTCGTATACCTGGGAACCAGCATCAACAACACGAACAATGTCAGCCTCGAAATCCAGCGCAGAATAACTCTTGCCAACAGGTTCTACTTTGGACTGAGTAGGCAATTGAACAGTAAAGTCCTCTCTCGACGAACCGAAATCAAGCTCTACAAGTCGCTTATCATTCCCGTCCTACTTTACGGTGCAGAAGCTTGGACGATGTCAACATCAGATGAGACGACACTAGGAGTTTTCGAGAGGAAAATTTTGCGTAAGATTTATGGTCCTCAGAACATTGGCAACGGCGAATACCGCAGACGATGGAACGATGAGCTGTACGAGTTATACGACGACATTGACATAGTTCAGCGAATAAAAAGACAGCGGCTACGCTGGCTAGGTCATGTTGTCCGAATGGACGAAAACACTCCAGCCCTGAAAGTGTTCGATGCAGTACCCGCCGGAGGAAGCCGAGGAAGGGGAAGGCCTCCACTCCGTTAGAGGGACCAGGTGGAGAGCGACCTGGTTACACTTGGGATCTCCAACTGGCGCCGAACTGCGAAGGAGAGAGAGAGGTGGCGCACTATCGTCGATTCGGCTATAACCGGCTAAACGGCTGCAACGCCAATCACATACATACTAAAGCCAATTTGGGTCTATGGAGCTCAACTATGGAGTTGCTCAAGTCAAAACTGTATTGCCTGCATTCAGCGCTTCCAAAATAAGGTACTAAGAAGTATAGTTAATGCTCCTTGGTATGTTAGATCTGCTGACCTTCACCGTGATCTTGGTGTGAATTCAGTAGTAAACGAAATAACCAAACTTGCAAAGACTCACGAAATGAGTCTTATACAGCATGTAAATGAAGAGGCATCCAGACTCATCGGTACTGCTGAACGAGAAAACCGACTGAAACGTAAGAGGCCTTCAGACTTAGCAAGGCAACTGTAGCAGCAAATGAGTTTCTCTAACATTTAGCTTTTAATTATTATTTTTAAGTTATTCGAATTGAATTGTTGTTAGTATTTAATCATTGTATACTAGGTACAATTGTAATAAAAAAAAGATCCTCAGCAGCTCCTGACAAGCTCTGTTATTATAAAAAAAATCATTTAATAAATTAATGACTAATTTAGGCCTAAGTATTCTCTTAAACTAGTTGGAGTGGCATATCCCGGTGTATTCTTTGAATCGAAGATATGAGCTCCACGAAAATTTTTGTTGGAATTTTTCGATCACTTATTAAGTCTTGTTTGAAGTCATTCCACACTGAATGTTGAAGTCCAAGTATAAAGAACTTGTTTTAATTTCTCTGGAGAGTTCATTATTTTAAATTGCCTACTCCGTTAACTTCAACCCAACTAACTTCAATACAACTTTATTGTTCTAGAAATTCTTCTCTTCTAAAATGTAATTATACTAGAAACGAAAGTTATTTTCTCTCTTACTATTGTTAGCATATAACATCGCAAAGCTTTAAAGTTCGACTTAGCCTGCACCTTTCCTATTAAATCGCCCGTCTAAGCTTCTCGAAAATAAATCTTAGAATTTAAAATCTTGCAACGTAACAAAATATTTATACACCACAAATGCAACTCAACAAACCCTATAAAAATATACCACTTGCAACTATATTTACAACAACGAAAGCAAGAAGACTGAAGACTGAAGACTGAAAAATAAATTCTTGAATTTATGAAGAAAATAAAATAAAAAGAAAAACTTTAAACATTGTCGTGACAAAGCGTTTGTGCTGCGCAATGGGAATAAGCAAATAGCATTATTTGCAGTCTCAAGCGGCGCACCACCAAGCAACCAACAAACAGCGGCAGCCACCAGAGCAAAACCAAGATCGGCAAACCGCGTGATACTAAGCAGCAGCAGCATGAATATTTAAAAACGCCGGTGTTACGCTTGAGACCACTGCGCCGCACACTGGCAGCTACAGTTTTGCGCCCCCCCACACGGGACATGTGGCATGTGGCAAGTAAACTGTACACCGCAGCGGTCGCTTGACACCGTAGCATAAATAAGCTTGCAGACCAACAAATCAACAACAAAAGTTGACGTTATTTAAATTCACAAATATTTATATGCCGTTGCAAATATATTTGTATATTTATAAGCAAAAACAATAACAAAAATATAGTTATAAGCAAATATTTATGCAAACAAATTTAATACGCCTTTACGTTGCAAGCGGTTGTCGCTTGCATGGCGAATGCGGTGACTTTTGTTTACGGACTTTAATGTCAAACAATTGTGGAAAATTCTATGCAAAATGTTGTTGTTTTTTATGCTATTTTTTTTGTTGTTGGTGACAATTTATGCAATTTCTATATTTATGTAGCATGTTATTGTTGTTTTTTGTTTGTGTCATACATAAAAGTGACCGCTATCTATACTTAATTTGAAAGCAGGAGGCATTTGCTTGTATGTATATATGTATTTGTATGATTATGTAGCACCGAGTTGCCCAGTTGGCTCCCTGACTGAGTATATGCTTTATATTTTGTTATACAATATGTGCGTGTTCACTTTTTTACCTCCTACACACACATATTTTCCACATCATCAGCGCACAATCTAGTTGGAGGTTAGGACTTTCACTTCAATGAAAGTTGATAAGAGAAAGTTTATGTTTTGTAGCTAACAGCTAATTGGGGTGACACGGTTATTTCGCTGACCTTCAATAATAATAACTTTTTTAATAATAATTACAAAAATTAATGCTGCTCGCTGTGTTGTAATAGTTAAAGGTGAGCACTAATACTCTACAGGCCTTATGATTAGTCTCTGAATGCAATGGTGATTATCTCTTCGGGAAGCTATGAAGTTTATATTATATTTACAAATTTAAAGTATTTTCTCAGACATATGACATGCTTTACAATTACATAAAAATTTAATTTTTCAAAAATTTTAACTAGTTATTTTAGGACCAGTCGGTAACTAGTGCTATTTTGCTGTATTATTATAACTTAAATTAATAATAATAATAAATTTAATGACGGCTGGTGTGATGTAATGGTTAGAAAGTAACACTAGCATCCACCGGAAAGTTTCTTAGTGCAACTAAAACCATGTTTTTGCAATGGTAGTCGTCTCTAGTATAGCAGAAAAGGCTGTAAGCGCGAATACACATATTCAATGTCTTTTATCAGACATTTGACTTGCTTTACAATAAAATACAAATTTATTTTATTTTATTTGAACTAGTTATTTTAGGACCAGTCTGTAACTAGTGCTGTTCTACTATAATATTATAACTTAAATTTATAATAGTAGAAAATTCAATATTGTCTGTAGCGATATATGTAATGATTAGAAGGGATTACAAATACACCACAGCGACACATACTACAACAAAAAACAAACTTTTCCTATAAAGCTCGTCCCTGGGGTAGCGAGGAAGGTTCTAAGCATTAAAATACATATTTAAGGAGACCCCCTCGTTTTTGATTTCAAATTTTGACGATTTTCAATGGGCTGGTAAATCAACATTAATTACTTTTTAAGGTTGAAACTTTGCATACATTTATTTGAAGACATCTTTGGAAGATCTCTAACCAAAATTTCCAACGGGATTAGAAAGAGCACATGTTTGGCTCTGATGTTAACTAGGATTATTAATTAATTAATGTCGCATAAAGATAAACAAAATGACGGACCTTTGCATTTTTTTTTTTTTTTTTTGAAAATCGCATTTTCTCAGCCACAAATCAAGTTGCAAAGTAAAGAAGATCTTCACCGATTTGATTTATCCATATTTCATACCATAGCTATATATATATGTATAGAATAACGTATTAAAATTTGGAACCGATGGCATTAATAGGTTTTGAGTAACCTCATGTGCCAGTCGTAAAAACACTGTTTCGAGAAAAACGCGTTTAAAGTTTTGAGAAGCTCTCGCCGTCTCCTGACGCTTCCACCATAAATCAACTATATCTGCAAGAGCTTTTGAAATTTTTTCCTGAAATTTTAAAGGAACATTCTTGACTAGTTAGAGGTTCGAATTAAATTAAAAAAAAAGGTTTTTTTTTACCGAGAATGGAGGGTCCCCTTAAAGTCAATTCAGTCAGTAACACGACTTCATTAAAAATTAAATACATTTTATTTTAATTTTTTGATTTAATTAAAAAAAAAAATATTAATAAAAAAAAATATTTTAAAAAAATATATTTGAAAAAATAATTAATTAATTAAAATAATAATTAATTAATTAAATTAATTTAAAAAAATATTTTTTTTAATATTTCCAAAATTGTAACTGGTTATTTTTGGACCAGTTGATAACTAGTTCAATTTTACTATAATAGATATAACTTTTTAGATATAACTTAAATTCAACACTTAATTTAATAAATTTGTATTTCCTGCAGTGATATGTGTATGTCTCTTTTAAATCATATGCGCATGTTATTTACTTCAACTTCAACCCAAACAGCAAAACTGTTATATAAATAATTTATTTCATGCACGACAACACCTATTGTAACTACTTTAACGTTGTTAGCGAAGAACAATGTGCAACAAAATAATAAAGCAAATAATTCAGGCGTGCAAACCAAATGCATTAAAGTATACTTAGTGCAGTTGAAACAAAAGTTGAAACTAGTATGCACATACATCTTTGTTTAGGTACAGTGCAGCGTGGATATATGTAACTTTTGAAAAACTGTAGTATTTATTTAATATAATAAACTAAAAATGCACATAAATACTAGAAATTGTTAAAAACTTAAAGTAAGTTAAAGCACCAACACTTTCAAACATTCAACAGTGCACCACTGCGTATGAGTAACCCCAACTTGAGCGCATTTTCTTGTATATATATTTTTTACTAATAACACAAGTAGCTCATTGCAATATTTTATTGCACTTAAGCGCCTTATATAATTACCATAATTAATTTCAAATCGCCTGCAGTTATTTGGCGCAAAATTATACATTCATCACTGAAAGCATGCGGTTGGTCCAATCGCTTAAGCTGCCTTTGCAGCATTTTAGAATATGCATGTTGGCTTTTAAATGAACGTATGTGTGTGCTGCTGCGTATAAATTCACATCTGCATATGCGTAAAATCCATTGCAATTGTATTAAGTACTTAGGTTATTAAATTTTGTTAGCTTTTTAAGTACAACTGCAGGCAGTTGCCGAAACTGCTGGCTACTGCTGCTAACTAGCACACACACATTCAAGCATATGCACTTATATATAAAGTGAAATGAAAATGTTCCGCTATGCGAATCTGATTTGCACTAATGCATTTCATTGTGCCGAAATGCGAATGCTATCTCCTGAATGGTTGGCTGCTATTTGAGTATTTTGCTATTGTTCGTGTATGTTTATATATTTATAGCGTAATGTTTATGTCCCTCTAATGTTAAAATACAATTCAATAAGTTTATTATTTGCATTATCAGTAAGAATTGTTGCAAGATTAAAACATATGAGGTGTGTTCAAAAAATAACGGGAATTTCGAAAATTCCAAAACGCTTGCATAAGTGCATAATATGGAATGGGGACTATTTTGAAGGCGATTATAAGTTTTCAAAAATTCAAAAATTCCCGTTATTTTTTGAACGCAACTTGCAATTATACGTCTGACTTGAATACTTTAAATTTCTCGTTATAAGTGTACTTATAAAGATATATTATAGTTATTAAACAACATTTTAACTGGAAACAAAGATTTTATTGTTATAGTGAACTTTTGTTTTTTTTTTATACACTCGCAAGAAATGTTGCTAAAGAGAGTATTATAGTTTTGTTCACCGTTATGGTTGTTTGTAACACCCAAAACTAAACGAGTTAGATATAGGGTTATATATACCAAAGTGATCAGGGTGAAGAGTGGAGTTCAAATCCGAATGTCTGTCTGTCCGTCCGACCGTCCGTCTGTGCAAGCTGTAACTTGAGCAAAAATTAAGATATCTTGATGAAACTTGGCACTTATTTATTTCTTGGCACCATAGGAAGGTTGCTTTCGAAAATGAGCAAAATCGGACCACTGCCACGCCCACAAAATGGCGAAAACCGAAAACACATAAAGTGCCATAACTAAGCCATAAATAAAGCAAAATTTGGTATGAGGGATCGTACTATTAAGGGGCATATTTGGATGGATAGTAATTTTTTTGAGGAAGTGGGCGTGGCCCCGCCCCCTACTAAGTTTTTTGTATATATCTCGCAAACCAATAGCGCTATATAAACCAAACTTTCTGCAGTCGTTTTTTTTAGCCACTTCCTAATACAGTCCAAAAATGAAAGAAATCGGATCATAACCACGCCCACCTCCCATACAAAAGTTAGGTTGAAAATTACTAAAAGTGGGTTAACTCACTAACGAAAAACGGCAGAAACACTAAGTTTCACATAAGAAATGGCAGATGGAAGCTGCACGCAGATTTTTTTACAAAATGGAAAATGGGCGTGGCGTCGCCCACTTATGGGTCAAAAACCATATCTCAGGAACTACTCGACCGATTTCAATGAAACTTGGTTTATAATAGTTTCCTTACATCTCAATGATATGTTGTGAAAATAGGCTAAATCGCTTCACAACCACGCCTACTTCCTATATACCAGAACTTTGAAGATGATCTGAATAGTTTACTTTACAATATATAAAGTAAGTATGTACTAGTGAAGATATCGGTGCAGAACTTTGCACAAATAATATGTTAATAGTGTGGCAGCCCCATTCTAAAAATCACCGAAATCGGACCATAGGTTTTTAAGACCCCATATATCGAACACGAGGACCTCGGTGCTTCTAACCTAATATTATGGTTTCCAACTTTCAATGGACGTTATACAATATATATGACGAATATGTGGGTCAAATTGTGTATTATATAATATAAATAAAGTTAAATAAATAAATTGCGAGAGTATAAAATGTTCGGTTACACCCGAACTTTGCCCTTCCTTACTTGTTTAATAAATATTTAAAAAAAAATATGAATTTTTTAAATTTTATTTTTCACAGTTTCCCGCTAAGGAATGTCTTAAGTGTTGTTAAAATTAACTTTTTCCACAAAAAAACATTTTTTCCTCAAAAACTGTAAATACACGCACACATCAAAATTCAACGTACAACAACAACAAACTGCATGCAAAAGTTGTCATTTTACAGCCAAATGAGCGCGTAATAAATCTCAATAAGTCATAAACTGAATTTATGACTCTACTCTACATGTCCAATCGAGTCTGTATACTTGACAATCGACATGCCTTAAAAGGCACGCACAGCGCGCAATTTGCTTCGACAAGCTGAACCAAATGAAATTGAAACTTTCAAATTTACATATAGTTGCTTATGACAGCCGAAGTATGCGTGTGAAAAGTTTGCCATTATTAAAAATGAAAAAGTTTGCGTGTCCCATAAATGACCTTCACCCATAAAAACGTGTCGCCAGTGCTGACAGTTGAAAGGCTTTAATGTCATTTGTGTGTTGAACACACGAAAACACACAAACACACACATATACAAACTTGTAAAGCACGTAAATTCCGTTTTTAATATGCACATTGTGTTTGGCGAGGCGACATGCCACCCCATGTTGCATGCAACGTATGTTAATGAGCCAAGTTGATTGTAGCTTTGACGCAGCTTTTGCGCGCTGTACTTTTTGAGTGTGAGTGCGGCAGTAGAAATTTGCTGGTTGTGTAACGGTTGCAGCAGGGAATTCGTCACAACACTTCGGTGGTAATGAACCAGCATTAACTGCATTAGTAGCGGCTTCATCAATGCTGACTGACTGGCATGCTGGTGTGTTGGCTATGGGCAGCTATAAATTAGTAAAAGTGTTGCGTTTGTGCGCCTAAGCATATGCTACGCATAAATTTGTGCTCTACTACACAAAATATACTTTATGGCAACAGAAACTTTTTCCCGAACACTCTTTATTGAATAGTAGTGAGTGTACATCTGATAAAGTCGTGTAGATATGAGAAGGTCAAGATAGTTATGACCTGAAGAGTTGTCTGTTAAGCAATAATAATCTGTAAAAATAATAGAAGAGGTCACAATGTCAGCTGAAATTCTAAAACCAGATGTTTCTGACAACAAAAAACTTTGCACATGCAATCTCACTAACATAAGCATTGAAGCAGTGAAAACCGAGGAAATGGTCAAAGCCAAAAAGCATGTTTCTAACTATAATAACTGAATATTTGAAAAAAAAACACATATTAATACACATTTAGTTTCATTTTTATTCCTCTGTATGAACGATGTGTGTTCAAAAAATAACGGGAATTTTTGAAATTTCCAATTTTCCAAAATTTAAAATTTTCAATTTTTTTTAATTTCACAACTTTCGACGTGTTTTTATGAGCTTGGCGATTATCTTTTGTTAAAAACTCAAATTTCGTTGCTTGTTCGTGAATTCTTGGCCAAAAATAATATTGTAATGATACCCCTGCCTCCATATTCGTCAGAAATGACTCCGTGTGACTTTTTCCTATTTCCCAAAATAAAGAGAACCTTAAAGTGCCGTCGATCTAAAAGTGTACGAGAAATCACTGAGCCAAACCCGATCCCAAAAATCGAATTTCATGCGTGTGTTTCGATTGGGGACTATTTTAAAGACGACAACATTAATGTAGACGAACGAAGAAATAATTTAAAAAAATAAAATAAAACTTTCAAATATCTAAAATTCCCGTTATTTTTTGAACACACCTCATATGTGAGAATATGCACTCGGCTGGTGACTATTTTCAAGGAGACAACATTATTATAGACGAAATCAAAAAACAATTTTCAAAAAAAAATTTCAAAAATCGAAAATTCCCGTTATTTTTTGAACACACCTCTTATGTGAGAATATGCATTCGACTGGGGACTATTTTAAAGACGACAACATTAATGTAGACGAACGAAGAAATAATTTAAAAAAATAAAATAAAACTTTCAAATATCTAAAATTCCCGTTATTTTTTGAACACACCTCATATGTGAGAATATGCGTTCGGCTGAGGACTATTTTCAAGAAGGCAACATTATTATAGACGAAATCAAAAAACAATTTTCAAAAAAAAAATTTGAAAAATCGAAAATTCCCGTTATTTTTTGAACACACCTCTTATGTGAGAATATGCATTCGACTGGGGACTATTTTAGAGACGACAACATTAATGTAGACGAACGAAGAAATAATTAAAAAAAAAAAATTCACAAAACGAAAATTCCCGTTATTTTTTGAACACACCTCTTATGTGAGAATATGCACACGGCTGGTGACTATTTTAAAGACGACAACATTATTATAGACGAAATCAAAAAACAATTTTCAAAAATAAAATAAAATTTGAAAAAACCGAAATTTCCCGTTATTTTTTGAACACACCTCTTAGGTGAGAATATGCACACGGCTGGTGACTATTTTAAAGACGACAACATTAATGTAGACGAACGAATAAATAATTTAAAAAAATAAAATTAAATTAAAAAATCGAAATTCCCGTTATTTTTTGAACACACCTCATATGTGACAATATGCATTCGAACAAATGCAAACTGCTGTTGTTGCGGTTATGGCAAAATCTGGCAACACCAATGTGCTGCCAATTGTTATAATGTTCATTGCAATGAATACGAGCATTGACACATAAGCGAATTCACAAATTTTGATATACTACGAGTATACAGCAAATACAAACAAACATATGTGTGTACAACTGTCAGTGTGTTATATGCGCTCACACTCTCATTTACACAGTGTACCATAAATGTGGTCATAAAAACTTGTCGCATGTCAGCGGCAGCAATATCAATTGGTATTTTTCACTTTTCACTGGATTTTTTGGCGATTTGTAAATATGTTTTTTCCCCTCAATGGGGGTATACATGTTCGATTGCGTATACGCCATGTTGTACCCAGGCAATGTACTGCAGTCGCGCGCTGCGTTTTGTTTGCTGTTTGCTTTCAGCATGCATATGTGCGATGTTTCACGCTTTAACTTCATTGCTTTTGCCTTTTTGTGGTTGATAAATCTGTGGCATTTGCTTTTTTTTTTGTTTTTCTCTTTTGTTTTGTTGATTTTGCGCTGAAATTTGTGACCAATTGTGGTGGCTGCATGGTGTTGAATGCTCATAATTCAGTCGATTGCACTTGCAATGCTTGTTGCGGTCGCAATAAGTAAAATACAGTTTTAATTGCATTTGACCGGGATTGTGTGTGCGCCATTAGTGTTGTTAGTACGAAGTGTGAATTTTGTGGGTAACAATTATAGATTGCGCATGATGTATGTGCTTCGTACATATGTATGTGTGTATGTATGTGGGTAGTTTTCAATTATGAAGCTGTTGCTGAAAGCAAATAAATATTATTTTTGTGTGAATTTTATTGGCGATTGAAGTATTATTAAATAATTGGGAATTAATGCTACCAAAGAAGTTGAGAGAAATAATTAGAATTAAAGATCAATAACATCTATAACATTTATTCGGCATAAAGTACACTAGAATAACGAAAGTCGGGGCTGGAGTAGTTCCTGAACCAATTTCACTCCTTTTTAGCACTAAGCTACATTATATCCAAGACTCACGTAATTTTGCTAAGATATTTGAACAATTCACCGATATATATATATACAATATAAAACCCATCGGATGTTTGAAAATCCTAATATTAGGTATATGGAAGCTAGGGGAATACCCGATTTCACCGATTTTTGCCAAAGATCCAGATTTTTAGAAAAAGATTCTGTCTGAATTTCCTTAAAACTATTATTTCCGGTAATAAATTTTCCATTGGCACTGAGGTCTTCAAGTTCGATAACTGGGTCCATGAAATTTTATAGTGCGGTTTCGAAAAATTTTAGTGAATGATGCTACACATCAATTTCGTTTAGCCTTAGAACTATAAAAGTGATGTAAAGAATATATATTCGTACGAGTAATAGAGATGCATTATTGTAGTTTATATCCAATTTCAAGACAGTAATATAACGGTAATGGTCGGCAAAAATCTCTCGCCCCAATTGGTGCCGGCTGGTAATAGATACCACAGTGTCGCAACTGGGGTAGGAACTAACCGGTAACGGACTGCCCCTGTCACAGATGTGAGGTTTCTAGCTAAGGTACAGCCACATTATTGAGTGTTTGTTGCTCCTCAATATCACAGCATTCGACGATGAAGTCGTAACTTGGGTGGGGGTCTTTAAATAGCCCAGTTTTTAATGGAGCTTTCGGATAACTGACTAATAAGATAGCTTTGCTTGCGTAACGGGAGCTATGCTCAAGTGGACAGACATTCCCCTATACTCGTTGATCTAAATATGAGCAAATCCAAACACAAACAGGTAAACCAGAGGAGTCCGGTTCTACCTTAATAAAGCCGGAAGGAACGGAATGTTCCCAAAAAAGATCAACGTTTGCAACGGGCTCTAAGACCGTCAGCACGAAGGCAGAAGCTAAGCTTGGTCAGAATGCTAAGGCTGGCACCAGTGCTGAAACTACAGCTAAGCCAAGTTCCAGCAAGTCAAAAACAACAACGGTAGCCGGAGCCAGGCCTACCAACCAGAGGCAGAAGGCAAAGGAAGATGCTGGTGCATCGATCAAAGAATGGCCTGCCTTTAAGGTGGAAGAGCCGTCGAAAGCGAAGTATGCAGAGAGGAAGAGTGCTGCATGCATATTACGAAGGGCATACTTGCATCCACCAACAAGGGAGGAGCTCACAAATGAGCTCCAGGAAACCTTAGCAGGAGCGAAGGCGGTTCTACCCAACTTCAGTTTGGAGCCGCCAGCAGGTGCAACAAAGAGGCAGAAGTCAGCTGAAGAGGCTGAGCCATCAGCTAAGCGGCCGAAATCAAGGGGTCATCTAAAGCGACCATAATCGTCTACAGCATTTGTTTAAATCAGCTTCAAATGCATGGAGACCCAAAAAAATACGCCTAATTTTACCTAATGTTTTTATAAATAACTTTTCGGATAAACATTTTTGCAAAGAATAGGTATAAAGGACAGCGGAAGAGAATCATTTTATACAAAAATATTTTGTGTGACATTACTGCCATTATTCTAATAAATTTATTTAAATAGGATTCTTACACTCATAAACTGCTTACGAAGTCTCCTGAAAAATAAACCAAATATTTCGACTATCTGAATCTGGATCACTTGTGATAATACGAGGGCTGCTATATATATTTCTGGCCTAATAATGAAAATAGGAATATTTATCAACGAAAATGGTTTTATTGTTTTTCAAAATATTCTCCATCAAGATTTGTTCACTTTTACATGCGACCAAACCAATTTTCGAAGCACTTTTTTTGAGCCTTTTTTTGAGCGATTGTCAAATTGTGCGGGATCCAACGAGAACAAACCTTTTTACGGCCAGGTGTTCATGCAATATCGAACGTATGCTGGTGGGAGAAATGCATAGGCATGCCTCTATCTGAAGGTATGTTACATGACGGTCTTGCATTATTAGTTCACGTACGGCATCGATGTTTTCTATCACAACGGCTGTTTTTGGACGACTTACACGAAATTCGTCTTTGAGCGAGCGTCGGCCACGATTGAATTCGTTGTACCAGTTTTTCACAGTGCTATAGGATGGTGCTTCATAGCCATACAAAGATTTTAGTTCATCGCTGCACTCTTGTCTCGATAATCCATGTCGAAAGTTATGAAAAATGATCGCCCGAAAATGTTCACGAGTTAATTCCATTTTTTGGCTGAGATAATTTTTTTAATTCCCTGTAAATAAAACAATTCACGATTAAATGACAAAACGTTCTGAGTGATGTTATGCTAAAAAATGTAAAAATTTCCAATGGAAATGTCAGATTGCACCTGACAACACTTAGTGTTGCCTAGGCCAGAAATATATATAGCAGCCCTTGTAATAGATTCAGTAAAAGCAGAAAATAATTCTCATATTTCGAGTGAATTTTAATTTTTCAAATTCTAGAAAATCATTTTAATTTTCTTTGCCTCCAATTAAAATTTTCCACAAAAATCCATTTGAAAGAATATAATCACTAACCCCACTCTCCCGTTTAACCTCTCAGTTAGACTCACATGTAATTAGTCCCACACATACTCACACTAACACCAAAAATAAAATGAAGAATTATCTCCTAAACAAAGCCAATGCCAAAGCAATCAACAGCAAATACTCACTAAACGCAGCACTTCGTATGCAAAGCTGGCATTAACACACACACACTGACACCCCAACAATGCTTGCCACTAACTAAATGCCAGCCGGGCATGCCTAAAGTGGCTAAGCGCTTGAATGTTGAATGTTTAGTGTGTGCTTGTAAATTTACGCCTTTTAGCTTAACATTTTGCTGGCGACCGAAGGCGCCGGCTGCCACCCACACAAATCACTTACGGCCGGACTTGGCGGTGGAAGCGGCACATTTGGACAATGCGGCCTTGTTGTTGTTTTGGCCCCTTTTATATGTTCTCGCAAGTGCTTAATCAGTTTTCGAAAATGCGATGCTGCTCTTTCTAAATATATCCATGTGTATGTATGTGTGTGTGTGTTTGTGTTGTATGCAATGGTGCATTCATTTAATCGTTTGCTCGTTTATTCATTCATTCATTTTGGCACTTTTGGGCTAACGCCTACGACGTTTCAAGTGTCAAATGCACACAAGCAGCCGCACGATAGCGGTAATACGTATTACTGCGAATTGCAGTACTGAAGGAAGCAAAGAGGGTTGCGGCAGCTGCTGCACTCCACGCAGTTTACAACCCAATGACTGCGCCAAGCAACACCCGCAGCGCAAAATTACAGTACATCGAACTTTATGCTATGCTAGCAGCTAGTAGCTAACAACTGGTCAATGCACATTACAACAACTACAACAACTAGCTTGCTTAAAATTGCAGCGACTGCTGCTAACAACAGCTTTTCAATGCTTCCGCCTCACGCTTTCGCCTACCAATTGCTGCTGCCATTACTTACAGCAAGCAGCTCCCAGCAGTCTTTCAACAAGCATTCCAATGCAATGAAACAATAAAGCGCTTTCCGACGCGCTGGTCAGCTGCTCACTTGCTCGCTCGCTCGCTCCGTCGTCCACACACAATTCGTTTACACGCGCGCAACTGCATTTCATTTTCCACTTCATTGGTTTTATTAAGGTTTTCGGACACGATTTGCCGCCGCCGACGCCACCGCCACTCTTGCTGGCGCTACACACAGTCAGCCAATATGCAAAATTAATGGCAAATATGCGAGAAACTTAGTTGTAGTCTGCAAAGTCAAGTAAAGCAAAGGGCGTCCGTTAAACTTTGTCCTTGCAGTTTGTGCAATTTGTTATTAATTGAAATTTTCGGTGACATTTGCGCGCCGATTACAAATCAAAAGGCATTGAAATCAACACTGTGCATAGTTGTAAAGTTTTCAAAGTTCGAGTCGCTTTGTTCATTCAAATTATGCAGGAATGTCAGTGTCAACAGCATGTTGGACGCAGCGTGACCTACAGACAGAGTTGATTTTTTGAGGAGATATATATACTTTGAATTATATTAACATTCTTCTAATGAAGGACTTCATATTAAATATATTTGAAAATATAGTAGAGATTTGCTCAGTATGTAGGTGGTTCGATAGGTACTTAAATCCAGCTCCCGATGGTCCTGCTGTCGCAAGAGGAATATACATATAGGTGGATGGAATTTTTGTTCGTTTCATGATCGTCGAAGTTACATGGATCCATTGGTAAGCAATTGACTTTACCCGGTAAATCTACTCTGAGGCGAAGGCTTTTCTCAGTTGCCCCTTTCATGATCGTCGAAGTTACATGGATCCATTGGTACACACCCCACAAACCAAGAATCAGTGGAAACAATAGACTTCAGCCGGTAAATCTACTCTGAGACGAAGGCTGTTCTAAGTTGCCCCTTTCATGATCGTCGAAGTTACATGGATCCATTGGTACACACCCCACAAACCAAAAATCAGTGGAAGCAATAGACTTCACACGGTAAATCTACTCTGAGGCGAATGCTGTTCTATCAGTTGCCCCCTTTCATGACCGCGAAAGGTACATGGATCCATTGGTACAGATCTCAACGACTAAGGAATAGGCAGACGAAGACTCTTCTATCGGTTGCCTCGTTTCATGACCTCAAAAATTAAGGAAAAGTCGAAACAATGGAATTCACCCGGTAAATCTACTCCGAAACAGACGAATACTGTTGTATCGGCCGGAAAAGTGATTACCGCCGTTGACTAGAATTCACAAGGTATATCGACATCGACGGCTCCCACCTTCGACAACGCCACGGCCAAGTTGACGAACGAACTACACCACATTCTCCAAATTTCAAGCCTAGATACTATTTTTTTTTGTTTCCAAACTTATAAATATCACACGTCTCTCTTCACAAATTTGCGGCGAATATAAAGATTATCGCCGTCACCGAGGTCGAGATCTTTAAGATATATATATTTGGACGAGTTAAAGATCGTTTCTCTTTAGTAGGTTAAAAACGTAGGCTTCGTAAATCGTTGACTTTGGACGACTTCTACTTCTTCTTTGGTACCATAACCGTGACTCGGTCTGGGCCGGGAACACAAAACCTCGCCAGTTACCTCTATACTTTGCGATGTCACGCCAACAAACAAGTCCTATGAACTTGGTCCATCGATTGGATGAGAGTTCCCTTGCTTCCATTGTCCACTTATAAGTTTCGAATCGAAGGAGGTTTTCACTGGAGCACTGCCTTCCATACGTACGATATGGTTCAACGAGTGGATGAATTTGTATGCACTTAACTATATCCATGTCGCCGTAGAGCTCATACAATTTATGGTTCGGTTGGTCACCCGGACGGCTTCAAAGATATTGGAAAACGGTATACTTTATTTTAACATTACCTGCATTAGGGACCAAGGATTAAGGACTTTAATTCGACAAAATTCACTTTTGTATATTACTGAGTGTTGGAAATGGCCTCGAGTCTCCACAATATGGTCGCATTGTGACCAGCGCCAAGTATGCTAAATAATGCCGACACTTTTGCGGAAAAATGTTATTGAACGCAAGTCTCGTGGCATGGCAGTTAATAGCCTTGTCAGCAATAGTAGAAAGAAAGGATATAAACAATTTTAAGTCAGTGCTAGTGTTACTTGTTTCCACAGAAGTTAAATGAAATTGTAATTTGAGAAGCTTTCTTCTTAAATAAAAATAAAAGAACAAAGACAATTTAAGCAAAAGCTCACAAGCGAACAGGAAAAAATTTAACAATTCACACATATTTAATTACATACGTAAGCGCGTTAAGCATTAAGCTGCTGAGGAACTGAGAAAGTGTATTTTTCTCAATTTTCCCTGCTTCACAAGACAGCGTTGGCAGACATACAGCTTTTGGCTTATTAAACGTATACTCATGCTGGCTTTCTTCCTGGCGTCTTGCATCATTTCTTTAACTTGCTTTCAAGTGAAACGCTTTCTTAGCGCTTGTCTGTAGAATGTAGAATGCTTGTCTGTGGGGAGAAAATGAAATTGAAACCATTTTGTGCAGCTCATTCGTAAGCATTTACATAGAGAAAGAAGAAACCAACTGCGAAAATTGAACGCACACACACACACGCGCGTGCTGTCTCTGCAATTGTGTGCGTTCAATAATGCGTTTCATTTTCGACAGTGGCAGCATTGTCTGCTCCACTCAGCGCAACTCAACTCAACTCGACTCAACGCAACGTAGCGCCGCTCAGTTCCAGTTCAGTGTACTCGACGTTGCCTCTGGCGTTGGTGAAATTTCGCCAAATTCATACATGCTTATATGGAGGAGACTGCGCTAGTGGCTGCTGGCACAACAATGGCGCTCCCAGTGGCGCAGAAAGTGAAAGGAATTTCTGAATGAAATGACTGCGCTCATGAATTGCGCAAGAGCGTTGTTATATTTTCTGCTTAAATACACAATTAACTTGCGAAGCACTGTGTTATGCTGTGCAGCAGTTGAAGTGAAAATGAATGCGTTGAAAATTTCGCCAATTCAATTAGGAGTTTAAGAAATTCGCTTAACAAGCATTTTTGCTTGCTGCTACCAGCTTGCAGTCTTGTAATTTATGTAATTAATACTCGTAGTAATGCTTTGGTGTAAATTGCGAAAATGCAAAAAGGAAGAGCGGAGAAGAAGAGCAGATGTAAGATTTATGCACTTCCGAATGAAATTATCAGGTTAAATTGAGAGAGGTGATGTTCTTAGTAATTGATCCATACTTTCAGTACAAAGTGTATAGCTATATACGGTTTCCTCATATACGGTAACTAGAGTCTTGAAAAGCTGTACTCCGATTTCTACCACTTTTAGACGAGAGACTTTGATTTGCAGCTTTATTAGGTCTACAACTTTGCTTCCGCCGTTTTCTAATCGATGTCTCTAGGGTCAAGCACTGGTCGATTAAATCGATAAAATCGTTTTATATCGATCTTGGACTTTTGTGTCAACATTAACCCCACAAAATATTTGTAGAGATCTGTTTGCATCCCAAACTTATTCTCAACTGAAAATGTCACTTTTTGAGCTGAATTTTCGACATTTGCGGGAAATTTTGCTTTCTTTTTTAATTCCAAGAAAAGTGCGGCTGAGGCTCATCGACATTTGTAACTGTTTTTATACAAAAAAAAACTTAAATTTACAAATATAAAAAAAATGTTTTTTTTAGTTTAAAATTCTGTCATATAGGCAATGTACCTGGTTGTGACGGATTTTGCTACGCTTGACCCCAAATTTGACCTCACGTGACCCCCATCATTGTCTAGGGTGTTACTTTTTATGACCTCTAGGATGACATCCCTTAAACGCTAACATGATCTCGTTTGACCTTTACCATTAGCTTGACCTCGCTTGACCTTGAAGTTGAAGTGTAAATTAACCAACCGTAACTCATGGATTAAACTCATTTGAAGACTAGTTAGTTTTTGCACACTTAATCGCTAGCTTAACCTCTATTGACCTTGTGAAGACCGACTACCTACTTGCTTGACCTCGCGTGACCTCTGTGTTATTTGAAGTCTGCTCTTTTGTTAAAACATGTATAAACGAAAGCAACAACAACGATATGCAGTTGAATCAGTAACCAAAAAACTGTGAATACCTCATTGAAGTGGTATAACTCCTTTCTACACTGTTACCTAGTGTTTATGCCTGTTGTATGTTCGATTCGCTACTCTCAAAAAATTGAGAAATCGAAAGGCAGCTAATAATTTTATAAATGACCTCACCATATATTGTAGGTCTAACCACTATCTACATCTAGCCTAACAAAATCTAACTAAGTAACAACTCATTGGTTTTAGCTGCATTAGCCTTAAGCTTTGGAAAAATAAATTTTGATTGAAGAGACCTTGCAGGAATTCAACACTAAGAAAATTATATCCTCATTAGAGACCAAGCTATCGCTTCTAGCGACACTTTGCTCACTCACTCACTTAACCCTGACCTTCACATTTGTCAAGCAGATAAGAGCACATGAGAGTATATGAAAAATATTTGAGCACGTGCAACAAGAACAACAACCGAAGATGCCTCTAGGCAGTACGCACAAATTTACTCAAAAGCAAGCAGCAAAAAAGAAACGAAAATCAGTGCCTAATAATTACTTACCACATCAAGCCAGCTCCCTGCAGCTACAATGAAAGCATATGAGAATGGAAAAACCATAAGTCAAAGCAAAGGAAAAAACACAATTCATAACAACAAAAGCTTAATTAAGCAACAAACGCAGGCACTTTGGTGTAAATGAAGATGCCACACTGGAGGCGCGCAGAAGCGCCACACTTGAGCGCTTATATGAATACTCTTATGTATATGTATGTATGTATATAATTGTGTTTATCAGCAAAGTCACGTTAGACGCAAGTGTCCTGCGGCAATTTGTCACACCAGCGAAAGCGCTCATTGTCGGCCACAGGCGCACTTACACACACACACACACACTTACATACCTATATCACTTCTCTACAGCTCGCACGCCTCATTTCTCTGTGGCATTTGTCTTAATTTGCGGCGCATAAGCACATAAGTACAACTGTCAACATATGCAGCTGTTTGCTCACACACACACAGACACACACTCATACATAGATGTGTGTCTTTGTTGTGGTTTATCAAGCTGCAAAGACCGCATTGTTCGCTGTTCTTCTGTTTCGCTATGCGCTGTGCCACTATTCTCAAGTGTTTGTTGTCTACCGACACTTTTACTTTTGTAAGCCTGCGCTTATGCGCGTAGTTTCAATTGCTGTTGGCATTGTTAATCCTCTGATGACGCTAACAACTTCTGGTTGCTTACTACATGGCTACAGCAGCTATGCTGGCCGTCATTCTGTAACGTGTCAGCCGCCTCTTCCTTGTGTGTCTCTCATTCTCACTGTGTGTCTACTTTGGCATGCTTTCACAGTTGGTGACGCCCGTTGCATAATGTGCTACAACAACAGTAACAGCAACAATGAGATGAACAGCTGTCACTTGTTCTTGCAAAAGGATCTTTCCTAGTCTCTTACTTTCTTCCATGTAATACATATAATGAAGACCACACTCATTTTTATATTATACATATAAATCCAGCGAAAAGCCGGAAGCTCAGTGGTTGCTTTCGCAGTTCGCTATTATGATAATTATATGCTCACTGTCACTACTGTGTCGGTGCGTCTATCTACTTTGCCGTCTTACCAGCTCCTTCGTTCTACACTCTATGTATATGAGTGTGTCTGTATGTATTTATTCTTAATTGGTAGTCTTGCATATGTATTTGCCTAATTATTTTTTTCACATTTGCCTCAACCTCTCGAGGCACTTTTCGCTGCAGCTTTTTCTAAAGACATAATGACAATGTGTCAACTTCTTATATTTGCCGCTTGAGACTCTTATTGCTGTTTGAGTTAGTAGTTCTTATACATTTTCAATGCTTTGAGTTGTTTCTTCGTTGCTTATTAAAAGTTCTCTTAGAAATATTTAAGCTTAAGAAATATATTTGTCCTTACCATTATTTATTTAGCATAAAAAATAAGAAACAAGTAAGGAAGAACTAAGTTTAGGTTTAACCGTCAACCGTCCAGCATATTCGGCATAAAGTCCACTTGGATAACGAAAATCATCAAAATAGTATATGAGAGCCGTGGTAACTCCTGAACCAATTTCACTCAATCTCACCACCAAGCTACTTTATATCCAAGACTATATGCTCACTTTCTTTGTCTAAGATATCTCACATATTAACCGATATATACGTTATGAAGTCCACCGGAAGTTTGAAAATCCGTATATCAGATTAATAAATACATTTATGGGGGCTAGAGAAAGTATTAACCCGACAATCTATCCCCTAATGTTGGCACAGAGACACAGAATATTAGAATATCTGAGAGATTTACCAATGCTTTCAGTAAACACACCAAAAACACTTAGGTCCTCATATTCGATATCTGGGACCTTGAAATATATATATAGTCCGATGACGACGATTTTTAGACGGGAGAAAGCTTTTCAAAATTTTTCACTGGTGCTTAGCTTATCTATGTATATATTGCAAAGTGAACGAATTAGATGTACTTCAAAATTATGGTATAAGGAAAGTAGGCGTTAAGAACAACACCAATTATGGCTCTGAATGCCATCTTACACGTCGCACCTGTTGATATCGCCGGTAGATGCACTGCGGCAAAGGTTGCTGTCAGACTCAGAGATGCTGGGTACATGATCGGTCCCAAGCAGGGGCATTCTGAAATTCTCCGTCGGTTCGATTGCATCCCCGACTACTTGGACCACTGCACCGCGGAACCTTCCCCTAGAAGTTTCTTCTCTGTACATGTACCTACGAGGGATATGTGGGAAGGTAGAAGTCAATGTAGGAGAAGTGCAGTCAGCTTTTTCACGGATAGATCGAAGCTAAGGGGAAAGGTGGATGGGGGAGTTTTCTGCAGAAAGCTCTCTATCAATACCAGTTTTAGGCTACCTGACCACTGTAGTGTCTTCCAAGCAGAGGTCGCTGCGATTAAAGTGGCAGTGGACGCACTGCCCCGTATGGTGACCGTTTTTAGAGACAGCAGGGCGGCAATACTGGCATTGGATTCGATGACAGTATGCTCTGTGCTAGTTAAGGAGTGTCTTAGCTTCTAGCTATTTTGCGATCCGACTAGTGTGGGTACCCAGTCACAGCGGGATCGTTGTTAACTGTATAGCGGACAAGCTTGCTAGGAAGGGGACCCTAG